>NW_021324522.1:0-250 GCF_001605985.2 Dendrobium catenatum | reverse complement strand
TTGAGATTTTTTGAAAACTGAAAAAATTATACTTTAAAGGCTTTAGCCTTCTAGGATTTTCATAAATTAGAGAAATTTATACTTTCGATGATTTTTAACCTTCTGAGATTGTTGGAGAACCGAAGAAACCTGTACATGTTGAGATTTTTATCCTTCTAAGATTTTAAAAATATTAGAAAAACACATACCTTTTAACACTTTTAATCTTCAGAAGCTTTTAATCATTTAAGAATTTTAGAGAAGCAAAGAA
>NW_021324521.1:0-232 GCF_001605985.2 Dendrobium catenatum | reverse complement strand
CATTTCTTAGTTAGTCAAAGTATGTTAAGGACATCCTAAAAAAATATGAAATTAACAATGCTAAACATGTTAGTACACCTATGAGTTCTTAAGTTCAGTTGGATAAGGATCCTAAGACAAAATCTATTGATCAAAAGAAATTTAGAGGGATAATCAAATCTTTGATTTACTTAATAGCTAGTCGGCCCGATATCATATTTAGTATTTATTTGTGTGCTAGATTTCAATTAGA
>NW_021324520.1:0-279 GCF_001605985.2 Dendrobium catenatum | reverse complement strand
TCATTTGTGAAGACATTTCCAAAGAAACAACTTTTAAGCAAAACCCTAATTTTCCAAAACTCATATTTTTATGAAAGAAGATGCACATTAGGGTTTAGAAACATCCTCTTAACTTTCCCTAAACTTTTCTCAAAAGAATCTCAAAGAAAACTCAAGTTTTTCTCAAACCCTAGAAATCTTCTCTTCCAAAAATCTTGAGAATGAGAGGGAAAAACCTAGTTCTATTGCATACCTTTAACTTCCTTTAAGCTCCTCTACGATTTCCTCAAGTTTTCTCGC
>NW_021324519.1:0-255 GCF_001605985.2 Dendrobium catenatum | reverse complement strand
CGTTATCCCTTGGAGGTTCGAGAGAGGTCTACTTCAGCAATTGATCAAGGTTCTCTGCATGCTTCAGGAGGAATTGAAAGGAGTCGGGTTCACTGTCTGCTTCAGGAGGAAGCAAAATGAGGTGGGTTCTCTGCCTCACTAGTGTCGGTGGAAAGGAGATTTGTACAGGCTTTTTTCGCCTTACTGTGGGAGCAAAAGGAGAGTCACTGAGTTTAGTACAATACCCGGAGGAGAGGCTCTGGGGAGTGAATGTAG
>NW_021324518.1:0-278 GCF_001605985.2 Dendrobium catenatum | reverse complement strand
AATTTTCTTAATTTTAAATTACTTTTTATTTTCAATGAATTTCAAGGCACTTATAATTTCTCTCTATTAAGCATTTAATTAGGAGTATCATTAAAAAATTTATTTTAGGATTTTAGTTGGATTTATTATGAATTATAAAAAATCCTTGGTCAATTATGAATGTCAAACTTGGGTTTAATAATTGATAAACCAAATGAACTTCAAATGCTATAAAATTTGAAACATGGGTTTATATGAACATGTGCTTCAAACCCACCAAAATTGGGGCAATGAATGAC
>NW_021324517.1:0-303 GCF_001605985.2 Dendrobium catenatum | reverse complement strand
GTTGGGGCAAAAGGAGAGACACTAATTGGTAATAGTATAATACCTGAAGTGGGAAACTTAAGTGAGTGGATGTAGATCGTGTTTAATCAAACCACTATAAATCTTATGTCTTTTTATTTTCTGTCGCTTATTTACTTTACTGATTCTATGTGATTTTTGGTTGAAAAATCTTTTTCAAAAACTTCATTAAAAAATTTGAATCGGTTTAAAATTTTATGAGGGAAATTTTTTTAAATTACAAATTCTCTGCCCACACTTGGAGAGTGTGAAAGGATGAAAGGTTCTCTGCCTACACTTGGAGAG
>NW_021324516.1:0-232 GCF_001605985.2 Dendrobium catenatum | reverse complement strand
TGCTAAAATGAACCGATGACCTTTAGAAGAGGGGGGTCGATAGGGCCAATTATGTCTGTGCCCTAACTTTCAAAAGTCCATGAAGCAATTGTTGGATGTAGGACATTAGGAGGTTGGTGTAGGACTACACCATGTACTTGGAACTGGTGACAACGACGTGCAATAGACATACAGTCGTCAATCGTTGAGGGCCAGTAATATCCTAGTCTTTTAATTTTCATCTTCATTTTAG
>NW_021324515.1:0-464 GCF_001605985.2 Dendrobium catenatum | reverse complement strand
GTCCCGGCCGATTAGTTCAAATCAGAGGAAAATCATCGAGGGCATCGCCCTGAATTTGAGCTGGCCGATATTTATTGTCCAGAAGTAACAAAGGTTTTTTGAATAGATCGTCCTGGCTGATCCTGAGATCGTTTAGGATGATATGATCGTATCAATCATCCTTAATTACTCCCTTGATTTCCTGATCAATTAAGGCATAAATTATGAATATCGTCCAGGCCGATCAAAGATCGTCCAGGCCCATCAAAGATCGTCCAGGCCCATCAAAGATCGTCCTGGCCGATTATTAAAAAAATACATAATATCTTAATTGTCTATGGCAGCAACTTCTTTCTGTTTTGAGCGTATCATCTTGGCCGATACAAGTATCGTCCAGGACGATCTGTTGATGACGACTGCCTTAATTAAGAATCCTTGTCTAGATTTCTGTTTTAAGCCCGATCGTCCAGGATGATGTAAATATC
>NW_021324514.1:0-219 GCF_001605985.2 Dendrobium catenatum | reverse complement strand
GGAGAAGATGATGAGGAAGGTAGCTCTGTGAACTTTCAAAGAAAATCCTTGCTGCTGTGTCCTGTGGCGCGCTGCGGAAGAGTAGAAAGTCCTTGATACGCCACTTTCAACTTCCATCGCTTCCGCGGCCCTTGCAACAGCATGAGACGGTTGCTATTGGAGGAGGGTGAGAGGAGATTGGATTTGGAAGTGATTCGTACTTCCTTTTCCAGCTCTAAG
>NW_021324513.1:0-203 GCF_001605985.2 Dendrobium catenatum | reverse complement strand
AAAACCTGATGTACATGCTCGGTACCGCTCGGTATCGTTAGGTACATGCTCGGTACCGCTCAGTAAATGCTCGATATTGCTCAGTACATGCTCGGTATTGCTAGGTACATGCTTGATACTGCTCGGTATTGGTAGGTACATGCTCGGTACTGGTAGGTACATGCTAGGTACTGGTAGGTACATGCTCGGTACTGGTAGGTACA
>NW_021324512.1:0-260 GCF_001605985.2 Dendrobium catenatum | reverse complement strand
AGATGGTTTCAGCACAGTGTAATTCAGCTTTCAGGAGGGCGACGGGATCTGCGAATGAAGAAGAAGCGGAGAGCGAGAGTGGAAGCGGAGAGCCGAGAGTTGGATCGGAAGTGGTGAGGAGAGGCTTCGGAAGATGGGGAAACTGGAGTTCGTGAGTAGCCCCAGAAGCCTCCATTCCCTCGCTATTTAACGACCTCTGCGGACGCTCGATCGAGGCCGGTTCACGGGAATAACGAAGAAGTGATCGCGGTTGCAGCGGG
>NW_021324511.1:0-1695 GCF_001605985.2 Dendrobium catenatum | reverse complement strand
CCCCGTCCTCAATATCATCTTACAGTATTTGAAATTTATTCTTGCTATTGAAAACATTTGGGATCACCTGAGACCTAGCCTCTTCAGTACCAACAACCTCCTCATGAATAGATGATTTGCCTTGTAATTTATCTGCAGTAGAATTGTCCCTCATCTTCACATCCTCCTGAGTTTTTTCCATATTATCAACAGGCTTATATATCTGTTTAACCTGAGCAGAAGTTCCATTACTCCTCCACGTATTTTTGAATCTCTTGTTTTTAAACTTAACATGAATCCAAGGTCCATACTCATCCCTATTTTGTTGTTTTAAACCTTCATCTATCAGATCATTTCTCTGCTTCATAGCTTCACTAGATTCAATCACATTTGTTTCTTTAACTGGCACATTATTAAATTATGGACATGTACCTTTACTATGTCCCACTCTTCCACATTGATAACAAAGAGAAGTCAACTTCTCATACTCGACTTTCTGAAATGATCTCCCATGCAGCCCTTCAATCCAAACACTCTTGGGAAGTTTCCTTTCCAGATCTATCCGAACACAGCATCTAGCATATTTCCTCTTCCGCCATTTGAAAGAATTTCCATCCAGTAACATAGGAACTCCAATCATAGATGCAATCTTAGGAATGTTTTCCTCATCCCAACAGCTTAACGGAAGACTAGGGAATCGAATCCACACAAGAGAAGTGATACCCTTTAGTGATTCCGTAGAGAAAGAGGATGTACATCTATCCATTCCAATAATATGATTCCCAATATACTAAGGTCCTCCGCTTAGTACTTCCTCCATGGATTAAATGTTAGTAAAAGAACAAAGAATCCAACTGCTTCCCAGAGTAGTAAGGTGAAAGCTGCCAAACTTATTCCACTGTCTTCGAAGCTCCTGGCTACGAACAGAGAACGGGATATTCTGCCCAAGCACCTTGATTACCAGGGATTTCTTTAAGATTTGAGCATTGGCCAATTCCTTTTTTGGATTCAGCTTCACCGCCATCCCATCTTCAGACATCTGAGTAGAATTCAAATTATAACTCAACTTAATGTGTTGAGTTTTTTGCCAAGCTGACACAAAGTTATTCATTGGAACTGATTTAGCATTCTGATCATTGACAGGAACAGCACTCCCATCTTCTTTCTCAAAGGATACCAAAAGATTTTTATTCACCCACTCCAGAACATCAGAATCTTGCATTCCTGTAAATTTATTGACCTTCAGCACTACATTTGAGGAAGATGTTGAGTCGATAACCTGATTTCCAAAAGAATCTTGTTTTTTATCATTATCCTTCACCACAGCAATCCGATCTTCAAGAACTCATTTTCCTTTACCTTCCATTATAGGATCTAACCTCAAAGGGGGTCTGAATCCTTCATTGATAACCAGATTAGAAGACATCCTTACTGAAACTAGTTTATTCGGAGCATTGCGAATCTTGCTGAGATTTTGATCAGAAGATTTGAATGGGCCATTACAAGGAGGATCAGACGAAAGATTACCGCCGGCAATCTGCTGTTGGCGGTCGGGAACCATCATTAATCCAGACGAATTATGCAAAATAGAAAGCCCGTGAAAGAAAAATTGAATCCAAGAAAGACTTTCTCTCTCTAGATTTTCTCAGAGCTTCTCTCTAGATTTTCTCCAAAAGATAAAAATCAAATAAATTGTCCTCATAATATGATTATCTA
>NW_021324510.1:0-200 GCF_001605985.2 Dendrobium catenatum | reverse complement strand
AAGCAATGAGTGAACCAAGAAGATTATCAATAGAGTACATGTAAGATCTTTAGACTCTGTAATTGCAGTAATTTTAGCATCATAAGCAGTAGGTAAACATCGAAGTATTTTATTGACCATTTCAGCATTTGTTAATTCCCTACCAAGTGCATGCAAAGAAGTGACAATTTGTGTGAATCTTGTGTACATGTCAGAAATAG
>NW_021324509.1:0-257 GCF_001605985.2 Dendrobium catenatum | reverse complement strand
ATACTGCTCAATTCATAACGCTGGAAGTCAGGAGTGGTGAAAAGGTTACACTTGGAGATAATACCACAAAGAAGATGGTTGGATCAGGTATGATTGGAAACTTAAATTTTTTTTTATAGATAATGTGTTATTGGTTGAAGGCTTAAAGCATAATTTGTTAAGTATAAGTCAGCTATGTTATAAGGGTCATAGCGTAAAATATTTTCCTACTAGCTGCATCTTAAGCATAAATGGTAAAGATGTGTTGAATGGAAAAA
>NW_021324508.1:0-1642 GCF_001605985.2 Dendrobium catenatum | reverse complement strand
CACTCATTCAAGAATCATTAAAATGACAATTTCACATATCAATGGTTTTAACGTATTTAGAAGCTCTAATAGCGAGAAATATTATTGAAATCACATTTATAATTATTGAAATCAATTTCAAACTAATTCGAAATGAATGAAACGAAAATAACAATAGCAAGTTTTGTGGTAACCTCCAACGACAAAACAATAACAAATAGGAAAGAGCAAGAGAAATTTCCCCATGTTAAATTGATTCCATGAAGACAACAAACATTCAACAGAGGATGCAATGATCAATAAATAACAAAAAAATCATTAATGATGAATCTCGAAATAGTTGCAACAAGTGAACACAAATCCACAGTGATAATTCACCATCTAACAACCTAGGCGTAAGCAAAAAAAACATAAGAAATACATCCTCACAACAATCTATCTACAACCTTCATGGGAGCACAAATGAAGCATACAATCGTAATCTCCCATTTGGCATGACTCAAGTTACATCAAATTATAAGCATCACAGAAAAGTATGATAAAATTGCAAGAACTATATGAGAGTTATCATCATATTGAGAACAAAAAGTAAGTTCATCAAGTACCAACATTCTATAGCACTCTATGTTAAAAAATAAACTCACACATAGATTAATTATATCAGCGATTAAACTCACAAAACTGTGTTTCAACTATATATATATATGCAGCAAGTCGAAACATAATTTAGCAATAACAGTAATCAAAACGGAGATTCGACTAACATCACCCAAAACAAATGAAATGATAGTTGAAAACCCGGATGCTAACCATATAATATCTAGAAAAATCTATAACCAAAGGAAGAATACGCATAGAAAAAATCCACATGTATAAATAATTATAAACAATTTAGAAGAATATGATGAATAAAATAAAGAAGATCAAATATCCCATCCTATATGAATATTCAATTATTATCATATATTTATATCTTCATTAATAAATTTTCATTTCAAGAAATAATATCATCATCTTATGTTGTTTCCACTTCATATTTAATAATATCATTATTTCATATAATCCATCAATACTATGATTTTTATATAGATCATTATATTTCGTCTATATACATTATTCTCTTATCATTATCTATTCCTCTATGTGCGATATTATATCATATATTATTTATATCATCATATTATTTTTTATATATATTCATTTTTTATATTTATAGTATCCTATCATTTATTTATGACATAGATTTTATATTTCTATCATGATCCTGATCAGATACATCATATCTTATATATATTAATCTCATTGATTCACTTATTCATTTATTTTCGATTAATATATATATCTAAGTCTTCGATTGATTATATCATGTATAGTAGTGGGCGGTCAAAGATGGGGGTGGACTCAGATGATAGCCTGTTGAGGACCGTATACTTGGTACGGGTTTAAGATATTGAGTTCTGATGGATGAGAGATGGTCAGAATAGTTGACCATAATGGCGGACTGAACGAATTGGCTTAAAAGAAGACGTACTATACGAGATTAAGCCGATGGTTATGTTAGGTGCATTTGTTACGAGAATGTGATGGTAGGTCGGAGGGAGAGCATTACTCGTGTCTGGATGCGTATGTCGGCATAGGGACCTGGGGGGCGCGCGGGGGGGGT
>NW_021324507.1:0-213 GCF_001605985.2 Dendrobium catenatum | reverse complement strand
ATATATATATATTAAAGATTTAAAATTCATTTAATATAGCTCATGATATCATATGCATGCACAAATCTCAATATAAATTCAAGAACACTAAAACCTACCATAGCTTATAAAATGATAAAAAAAAAAATTTAAAAAAGAAGGAAAACAAGCCTTCCAAGATCAATTAGCAGCTTACTGATTAGGAAAATTGATATGGAAGGATAACAAAAAAGA
>NW_021324506.1:0-216 GCF_001605985.2 Dendrobium catenatum | reverse complement strand
TCACAAGATCGAAGAGGAAGAAGAGCAAATCGCCAGCGAACGAGCGCGATCTCACCGGGGATGCCCTAATCGCCAGAGCGACGCGATAGAGCAGGAGAGAGATAGATGGCGACAAAAATCTTGTTGCCAATCCTTAGTTGTTGTAACTACTTGCCTCCTATCCATTTCCGATAATTTAGTTTCTATGTAGCCAAGCTAAGGGGTATGAGTGGACTG
>NW_021324505.1:0-345 GCF_001605985.2 Dendrobium catenatum | reverse complement strand
GAAACTTTGAGTATATTTAATAAATCTAAAAGACAACTATAAACTTTATAATACAACATATTTGTTTACCATGATTTCTTTTTTCCTTAATTTCTCTTTTCTTCTTGTTCTCCTATTACTTAAATAATCTTCTCTCACAACCACTGCTCTCACACAAAATGCCAGACAGCCTCAATTTTTCGTTTGCCGATCTTTCCTTCCCTGCACTATGCCGATCACTACTACAGTTCCTCACCTGCCTCTTCTGAATTCGTCACTACCCGCACTTCTTCCCAAATTTCTCCACTGTGTGCTTGCGCGAATCCAAAACAGAAAAAGGAAAATATGAGAGGGCCCACCGTAGCT
>NW_021324504.1:0-261 GCF_001605985.2 Dendrobium catenatum | reverse complement strand
CTCATCGATCTTCCTGGATGATCTTTGCTGATTAATTTTAATTTAGGGAAAATTTGAATTCCTTCTTTATAAGATCTCTTATTTACTCAAGATATGATCTTTTGTTATTGTCCTGACCTGAGAGAGCCAAGAGGAGAGGGAGAGTATGGGAGAAAAAGAGAGAGGATATTGTGAGGGTGATTTTGTGTGGGTTTCATAAAGGTTTCTCGGAGAAAGGATCCAAGTCATCTTCTCTGATCATTGTCCCTGGTTCCTTGAAGG
>NW_021324503.1:0-22473 GCF_001605985.2 Dendrobium catenatum | reverse complement strand
AAAGATATTCTTTATATTATTCACTAACAAAGTCTTATTATAGTGGTTCTGTTTCTCTAATCTGTTCTTTAACATAAGTCTCAATCTCAATACTCAACTTTATGCTTACGTAACGAGTCATCAGGAGGCACCAACTTCGAGTTTTTTAATGTGAAAACATCAAATCTAAGCACTCTCTCTCTAATCTTATCTTCACCTGGAGGCACTACTCCAACCTTTTCACTTATATGCCTTTCATTTCGCCTACCCTTCATCACATAATAATCTAATAAGGGTCGAAGCCAGCTCCATTTTCCAGCCCATATAACTTCACATCAGCTCAATGTTTCGAAAACAACCTTAACTTAAGTATAAATTAGCTTCTCTTTAAATCGTGAGACTACAACATTATACCTAATAAAAGCATTGCAGCGTCATCATCACCATCTTGTAGGATTTTTCCCTTAAGTTTGAGGGGACTGTTTCTAGTCGCACAATAGCCCGATGCATCCTCTAACTTCCAACCATCCAACTGAATTGTCTGCTGAAATATCCTCACAATTTCACCATTCACTTGAACAATAGATCCAAGATATCTAAAACGTGGTACTCTTATTAATGACTTTATCGTCCAAAGTCACAACCCCACTAGGTCTTACTACTAAATTCACTCCTATATTCAGTTAGATCTACTCAAGCCGAAACTTAAACTCTAAAGTTGACCTCCATAATTCAAGTTAACTATCAACTCCCTCTCTCAGTCTTATCAAACAAGAAGAATATCATCAGTGAATTAAAACATATTTAACCTCTCAAGTACCAGTACACCTTTGCAAATTCGTTAGTGAGAACATCCATGACTAAAGCAAAAGAAAAGTGGAATTCCATTCAAGCCAAAAAGAAAAATTACCTTATCACGCCTCAAATTTAATATTGAATATTAAACAATTCTCTATAAACTCTCAGCATTTGGCCTTAATCTTATTTCAATTTCAAGCGACACTTTCTAATCTTGTTTCAGTTCAAATACCAAAGCATATGTGTTACTTATCGAGTACAAGTATTTTGCATTAATTAGAATATGTCAAGGTAATTAAGTTGAGGCGATAGCATCATAAAACCAAACACAATCCCTTGAAATTATGCGACTTAGAAATTCCAATATGCAAATTAATTCTTCTCTCTATAGAGTATTGTAGAGCTATTATATCATAGGACGCCTAAAGTTGTGGCACGCTTTGAAGCTTGTGATAATATAACATTTTTTGAAATTGCTATCTTAATTGGATAACCATTAGAGATGAACTAGTATGGATTTAACTACCGGCGACAAATGGAACATGATTACAACATATTCACGGGACACGTAACTTATTATTGAAATAAAGACATGGACAAGTTTTACAACCGGATTAGTGTATAGTATAGTAATAAATATTATAAAATAAAGAAGTGTGATAACTGATAAAAATAGGTGTGAGATAATTCAAAGCATCTATAATCATTATGGATGTAAAGTGAGTTAACGTGAGTATGAATATCATAAGAAGTTGTACAGCCTGATCAGTCAGATGTTCTATTCTGATTGCAAATCGAGAGCAGGAGAGATATAAATACCTTTCTGCCAAAGTTGAAGAAAGAGACGAATTTTTCGATAGAATGGGTAATGTTGTGGAATAAGGACGATAGACGAATTTAGCTTTGAATGTTGTGTGGTGTATAGAAATAAGGAAATGTTGTTTTTATAGTTTAAATAAGTAAAAGACAATTTAAAGAATTCAGAATAATTTTTATTGAACTAGTTAAAGTCATTATTAAAAGATATTGTTAAGAATTGCGTCTGCTACAGACGATGCGCTGGTCCAATTCTGTATTTAAATATTCTTTTTTAATCGGACAGCTTTTCTGGTGCGTGAAGTCGAGCACTTGGTCGTGAGGAGTGTTGACGCGTGTTACTGTCGGATACATGCATTGGCCTAATCTTTTGAAGAAAAGTGTCGATGATGCATCATATGATTGATACTCGATATAACTCCGAAAACAAATTATATATTCTTAAGAATCCCTTAGTTAAACGAGATATATTAGATATACTTTGACAATACACTATAATTGGAACCATACAGAACTAGTGTAAATCAAGATCACAGAATAACAGTATACAGTAGGAATTGTTCTCATAAGACATATTTCTTCAAGACATTTAAATAAGTAGATTGATAATTAAATATACTGTAATATAAAATATGAATATAAAACTTGAACCTAAGGCATTGTTAACAACACCTCTTTATCTTGCTTCGTGTTTTGAGGATTCTAGGATTCAGTTCAGTCATCTGCTATTGATTCTTTTCTTTATATTTAATTCAGACTTTAATGCAGCGAACATATTTTCAAGCGATGGGATAGATGTAATTAAATCGGACATAATGCTATGTATGCTGCGTGAAATTTATCATTGTAAAAAACTTCCAAAACTCTTCAGTTTCTTACAAATGTTGCGCTAAAGAAATTATTGAACTGTTTTAACATTAATAAGGCTTTAGAATGCTTCTTGATTTTGTGTTTTTTTCTGATATTCAATTTTCTTTTCAGCATTGATTCTTTAATTAGTATTATATGGCGCTATTGTCCTTTGCTTGATTTCTTGCTGGCCAATTGAAAGAAAGGAAAATCATATTTTAATATTTTAACAGGTTTACAAAAAAACTTATATGACATAGTAAAACTTTGATTATTGCTAGTGAATTATAATCATAGTTATTACTTTAACTTCTATCTAATCTTAATTATGTCATCCTTATTCCCCCGCCTTTTTTTTCAGTTTTTATTATAATATAGGCATTGATAAATCAATTCTACTAGTTCGTTATTCCACATGTCGTTCAGGTAAATAAATATATTTCTTCCTCACGACTCCTATACAAATGACATCCATGTAGCAACCTGTTTGATTCCGTGCTCCCTTTCTGAAGTCTCAAGCTTGCTAAAATGCAGTGGCTATAAGTGCCCATAACACACAGATTTGCATTTTCATAATTTGTATTCATAAATCTTGTGAAAGTTTCCCTACTCTGGCATGGTTTTTTTGTACATACAATACTATGCTCAAGCTGCCTCACAAATACACTCGTATCGACAATGAGTACTTGTATGAGTATATTTATTCCTGATTGGTTCAGTGGCTGAGTACAAATCGTTAGACTCGTTTTGGGATGATTTTTTAATGCTTCTTAAAGCAGCTTTCTTCTAATTACAAATTTTTTAGGGGAGATTTTTACAACATTACCACTTTTATCATTGCCTAATTTTTAGCATTAATTATACACCCAAAACAATAATATACAATTCAGCGCCTACCACCAAAATAAATTGTGCATTAAATGAATATTAAGGTATAGATGAGAATATATAAAAGAAAGTAGATGTGATTCGTAATGTAAAATGAGTATGATTAAAAATTTATTTAAAATCTTTACTTTATTTTATAATTAGGGTAAAAATATACATGTAATATTTAATGTTCTATGAGGTTTTTGTAATTTTGTATTTAAAAAAACTGCTTTAATATGAAATAATATTAAAAAAATTCCGTCCCAAACGGCAAGCCATATTTAATTTACTTACATTTAAAATATGTTTAACATTATCCTAAATTAACGAGTGGATGAAATTAACAGACATTTAAATGATCGACATCGAGTATTTTGACTTGGAGAGGAAAACTAAATTGAAGCCCAATAGCAAAAGTCGCAGCAGAATCTTGAAAGACCGCATTCTACCATTCTGTGAATGAGCAGTAGTTTTAAAGGGCCCCTGAGAGCAAATGCAGGCAATTCTTTTATAATTAAATCGCCCCTCTAAGCGAAGTGAAATTTCCGCATGTTAAACGAATAATGGTCTAGTGTATCAATAGTTCTACGATTTAATCCTATATGCTTTAGATACGCCCTTATGAGCTCCTTGTTTCCTATATCAGAGAGGCAGTCATTTTTTATGGAAATCTTTTATAGCTAACATAACCTATCCTCTAACTTACTGTTATTTTAAAATTCTTTCTTATACCATGAGTTGCTTTCTGCTCTTCATCTACTTTGATATTGAGCTCATAGATTACCACTGCAAGTAATTAGCATGGAGTGCCTGTTTTGCACAGTTTCTTAATTTTGGACATCTTAGACATTTGAAAACAAAAAGCTTGTTTTGGGGGGATGATTTTGAGATTCATTAGCCTTGGAACCGTTTGTGTTGTGTATTTTTAGCATTTACCCCTTATGTACAGTCTGAATAGAGGAACTTTATAATAGCTAAAGATATAATGCAGTGTGGTTGCGTCAATCCATCCTCTCAATGGAAAAGAAATGAGTAGTTCTTGTCTAACCTAGAATGGACTCTAAGATAATTTTATTTCTGTAATGGATTAAGAAAGTTCAAGCCTGCACATTTTTCATTTTTGTGTCATTACTATTCATTTCCCCAAGAACATGTTGAACTCGTGGCAAAAGAAGCTGCGAGCCACGGAATTATAAAATGTAAATTCGCTGACAACCATTCTTAACATAAAGTATTACATTCAAAAGTAGTCCTAGTAGGCTTCGGAGGCATAAGGGTTACATGAGGTACTACGTGTGCGCAGTGGCTACTCTCCTACGCTTGCAGGTCAGTGTAGTGTTAGTTTTATGTCGATCTTCGGTATTAGTAGATGTGGTCTCTAGAAGATATGGTGGGAAAAATGTTTGTGAGAGTTTTGGAAACATTTAAAGGCACTTCGTGTTCAAAATGGCATGAGAATTCCTCACTATTACCGAAACCATCTAATTCTATAGATCTTTCGTATTCGCTATAGGATGATTCATCTTTGAAATGGTCTGCTGAGGTATATCTGGTAGTAGTGGCTAACTTACAGCAATTTCCGATAATTGTGAATAAATAGGTTTCATATGTGATTGTTAATTCACGTTTAAATCTCTTGAGAGTTGTTTTGAGTTTTGATTGCTTGCTAATTGTAATGCTTTGTAGAATTAAATAATCGATGATAGTGTGATGAAGTACTCTAAAATGGCATAATCAAATAACTGTAATGGAGTGACCTTCGTACTTTTCACTGTTGATCCTCATTCAATATATATATACACACACCTGTGCACAAATAAGCTCAAACTCTCGGATGCTACATGCCCTTCGTTGTACTTCAAATGGTTGCCATTTCTTGAAATACGCGACAATTCACCCATCCTGGGCAGTCGATCTCACTTCGTGCGCAATTCACAAGAGGAGAAGAAGTGGAGGAAGCGTTTAGTTCTTCCGTTTGCAAGAGCTCCGCACTCCCGCTTCATCACCGAATCTCCTGAGGATCTTCAATCCAACTCGTATGTCTGAATCATTGAAACACATCTGATCTCTATTCCTTCTCCTGTGGTTTCGATTTCCTACACAATCTCTTGTCTATCCACACTATACTCATTACCCTGCGCATTCCTTCCTTGGGCGGAGATATCTCATATATTTCGATTTTTGCCAACACGCAGTCAGTCTTCTCCTTCACCTATCTCTTGAACGATCCTTCACTTGTTCCACACCTGCAGCAATGATCCAAAACCACAAACAGAGATCCTTTAATTCCACATCATTCTGTATGATTTAGCTCAACCAAATTCCTTATCGATCTTTTCAACCAAGTTATGTGACATTCTGGTCATTTTACTACCCGAATGCTATCCTTATTAGATTTAAATGAGAATTTGACTTTTAACCGGACACAAGGATTCATGTAGCCGACCCCACATAGTGGGACTAAGGCTTAATGTTGTTGTTGTTGTTGTTGTTGTATGAAATTCCACTTTTCTATTCACTTTTGTGAGCTAAGTTGCGTATTGATTTACTCGAATGTTTTAGAAAAGTGATTATCAATTTTTAAGGGAAGCATCTCTTCATACCAGCATGAAACCTAGTTTTCACTACTTCATGAATTATTTTACGGTTCTCATTTCTTCTGCATTATTTGTGTTAAATCCCAGCCGTTCCTTGGCATTTTGCTCCCACGGCTAGGATAGGAATCCATGGGAGGCTCACCTATTAAATCCTAGCCCTCTGGCATTTTGATCACGCGGCTAAGACGAGAATCCGTCGGAGGCTCACTTGGATCACACTGATCTCCTTCCATATTTAGATGGCTGATTTAGGAAGGATTATATTAGACCAATTATGCATTATTCTATAATTATTTGTTTTTTTATTAAGATGTCTAGTATAGATCTATAAATAGGGAAAAGTTTGTGCAATAAAATTAAATTTTTCCCTCTCCAATTTTCTGAATTTAACATGATATATGAGCCTTCATTGTCATTACCGGAATTTTGAATTTTTTGTATTGTCGTTCCTTAATTTTCGGTTTTCCCTTGTTGTTGTTGTCCTATCTATAACCAATGCAGCCTTCATTGCTTCCCTGCTTGATATAGCCTTCATCACTGCCCTTTGCTACCGCAATGTCTGAAACAAATTCCTCCCAAAGCTTTGACCAAATGGAGGACTATACAGTGTACCAAGGAAGCGAAGATCTCTAAAATATGCAACATTCCTATCGCTTGAATGGGAAGAATTATTTAAAGTGGTCTCAATTTGTGAAGCCATATTTGAAAGGAAAAGGAAAGATGAATAACCTCCGTGGGGTAGGACCAAAAAAAGAAGATTCTAATTTTTTTGGGCATTGGATGAAGCAGACTCCATGATCATCCCATGAATGTGGAATTCCATGACTCCAGAAATTAGCGATACTTTCATGTTTCTATCTACTACAAAAGACATGAGATGCCGCCGGGAAAATCTTCTCAAAAACTCGGGATGCTGCACAAATCTTCGAAATTAAAGTCCAGGTGGGAAGCACAAAAAAAGGAAGCAAGACCGTGAATGAATATGTCACTCTCCTTCAAAGCTTGTGGCAGGAACTTAATCACTATAGATGCAAAGAGACCAAGTGTCCAGAATATATGGCTATCCCAAAAAGCTTTATTTAGAAAGATAGAGTGTATGACTTTCTTATAGGATTAAATACAGAGTATGACCAAGTTAGAGCTTAGATTCTTGGCAAAGAGGAGATACCCTCACTAAATGAGACCATTTCTCTCATTTGTGTCAAGGGAAGCCGACAAGGCGTAATGCTGGAACCAAAGATTGCTGAAGGTTTAGCAATGGTGATAGCCAAAGAGGCGTCATGGAAGGAAAGAGGTAAGGATTTCTAAAAATCTCAAGACAAAGACTCTCTATAGCGCAGCTATTGAAAGAAATCAAGACACACAAAGGAGACATGTTGGAAATTACATGGTAAGCCCCCAAGTAATGAGTGAAATTAAAGTAGAAAAATGGCAACTTCACAAGCTAACACCACATTAAGTCAGCCCAACTGAGAAACACAGTCCAGATTCAGAGAGCTCAACAAAAAAGATATTGATATTGATAAGCTAAAACAACTCCTGGGATCATTTGAAAAATCACTTACATCTTCTTCTCTTGCACTTTCAGGTAAATTTTCTATATCTATTGAACTAAATGACTCTAGAAATCATTTGAAAGGAGTATGGATCATTGACTTAGAAGCCACAAATCACATGACACACTCCATTACCCACTTCATCAACTACACTCCTTGTTCGAGTGATAAAAAAATCATCATTGTTGATGGTTCTTTTACCACAGTAGCAAGTAAGGAGAGAGATTGACTGTACTACCTATAAGAGCTGAACAAATCCACTATTATCAATAATTGTTATTCTATTTTATTCTTATTTAATAAAAATATCTACTATGTGGCTTCATCATTTTAGATTAGGACATTCATCTTTTGATGTCTTAAAAAATATGTACCCAAAACATTTTTACAAGTTGGAAAATGAATCTTTTCATTGTGAAATTAGTAAGTTAGCCGAGTATAAATAAATTTCTTTTCCAAACAAAATTGAGAGATGTCATACCCCTTTCAAACTTATTCATAGTGTTATTTGGGGTCCTCAAAATTTTCTAACTTCTCAGGGGACTAACAGTTTGTATCCTTCATTGATGACTGCACTCGAGTTTTTTTGGACATTTCTCCTCAAAAATAAATCTAATGTGAGCACTATCATTTCCATTTTTCACACCATGGCCCAAAATTAATTCGGGAGAAAAATAAGAAAAATTTTTCCGACAATATCAAAGAATATATTAACCAAATTCTATCCTCCTTTTAAAAAAAGGTATCATTCATGAGTCTTCCTGCATTTATACCCCACAACAAAACGAAGTTGCAGAAAGAAAAAAAATGGCCATCTTCTGGCCTCCACCCGTACACTTCTATTCCACCACAATGCCCAAATCCTGCTGAGGGGAAGCCCTTTTGACCACTACATATCTCATAAACAATTACCTTCAACAACCTTGGGACTTAAAACACCAATAGATATTATATGCTCCTTTTACCTTGAATTTTGAACCTATAACAACCTTATACCCATAATCTTTTGGTGCATTGCCTATGTTCACATTCACAGTCAAAATAGAAGAAAATTAAATCCAATAGCACTCAAATATGTCTTTATTGGATATTCATCCACCCATAAAGTTTATAAGTGTTATCATCCCTCTACCAAGAAAACTCTTGTATCTGTTGACGTATGTTACTTTTAATGAACAAAAATTTTATTTTAGCATATCTCATCTTCAGGGGGAGACTGAAACTAAGGAAGATGAGAAAAGTGAGATTGTCTCTCTTGACCTTTCAGCTCTACCTCAAACCAATCCACCTAAACCTCAAATCAAAGCCAGGGAAACTAAGAACAAAGCTATTATGGATAATACAAGGTTTGGAAAAGTGTATTCAAGGCGTACAAATCTAAATTATGCTCCAATGCAAATCTAGGAATCTGAACCATCTCGTAAAATTATGGTAAATACAAGTTCAACAATTAAAAAAAACCTCCCTCGTACCCCATAATTGTGAAAACCCGAAAATGTCGTTTTAGACCTCGCACGCTTTTCAAAGCGCCGCGACGAGTTTTAAGTGAAAAATTCAATGTTGTCGGATTTCGACGGGATTAATTTTATAAAATTCTACGCAAAATTCAAAGAAATTTGGTATATAAAACTTATATTTGATTTTGCTTAATTTAGGAAATAAAAATTAGAGAAGTCTCTTAATACCCAAAGTACTCCTAATGTTTATTCAAGCATAGGTTGTTTAAGTGAGGGCATAGAGGACTTTTGGCATTTTCCCTTCCTCTCTATTAAGCAAACCGAGCCTCCCCCTCTCATATCACGCACGGTTTGGCCGAACGAAAGAGGCGCGCGGAAGGGAGAAGGCGGAAGCACGCGAGGCGACAGGCGGTTGCTCCGGCGACTTCTCCGGCGAGTTTTCCGGCGAAGAAAGCTAGGGAAATTGTAGAGGAGAATAAGAGGAAGATTAAGGTATGCTTTACTTATGTATTCCTCCTTTCCTCTCAAAGTTTTCTTAAAATGAAAATCTAGGGTTTGAGGGGAAACTTTGTTTTTTCTTTAAGAAAATGTTAGGATATGTATAAGAGATGATCTTGTGCATAAGAATGATGTTTTTCTTTAAAAAAATGTGGAGTTAGAAAATTAGGGTTTTCTCTAAAGTTTGAGTTTTTGAAAATGCTTTTACAAATATGGTTCCTAAGGGTCCTAAGAAGGTTTCGAAATGTATAAATTAAGTTTTTCTCACAAAATGGTATTTTCCTAATTTTTAAAATTAGTTAATCCGAAAATTAGTTTTCCATAATTATTATTTTGATGAATGAGAAGTTTTAGCATGTAAATTAAGCATTTTAATGAAAATAGGTTTTCTAAAATTTGGGTTTTAGGTTCAATCCGAAAATACAACTTATTTTAAATTAATTTAGGTTTTGGGTAAGTATTATTTTCATTAATATATATAATTATGCAAGCTATTGAATTTTTTAGAATATATGTATGTGTTAAGCTTTAATTGGGAGAGAGAGAGAGAGAGAGAGTGAGGGAAAGAGAGAGAATCTAGAATAGTTTAGAAAGAAAATATTTTGTTTTGAATTATTTTGTAGATTTTAAGAATGAGAAATTGATACTTATAGGTGATTAATCGTGGTGGCTTCGAAGGAAGAAGGACTAGCAAGAGGAAATCAGATTCCAAACTTCTGTAAGTATGCACGGTTCTTTATTTCAGTAATACTTTTGTTACCCTCAAGTTATATGCAATCATTATTCTTTACTGTTGTCAAATTCTTTATTGTTGTCAAGTGAATGATCATACAAATTACATGTACATTTTATGGTCTTATATGATAAAGTTTATGTTATATAGAATGAGATGATATGAATGTTATTTGAATGCTTGTATGTGCATGTTGAAAGGATGGAGTTCACCCCCTTATGGTACTAGCTGGGGACGTTGTACTCGTGCACGATAAAATGGTAAAGGATATGGAAAAGGAAAATGGTAAAGGAGTACCTTTATGGTGCAGACGGTGACTCCTGTGACGGTTGTATTATATACGAAAAGAGAAAGTTAAGTATAATGATATGAATATGGAAAGGAAAATGAAAGATGTGGTTTATGATATGATATGTTTAATGTTATGTTTGTATGAAATCATTTTATGTTATGTTCATATGAAATTAGCATTTAGCATATTGTTCAGTTGCCTTGTTTATTGTAGTTTAGAATTGTGTATTACTTACTGAGCTTTAGCTTAATGTTAGTTGTTAATATTTTCAGGTAAGTTTAAATTAATCAAATGAGTAAAAGGGGCGGCAATGTTTATCTTAGGGGAGGAGCTCCAGAAGAAAGGTAATTATGAATTTATTGAGGTTTATGTTTATGTGTTTTCAATTTGATGTTTTAGAGGCTCTTTCAATTATTATGGATATAGATTTAGACATTAGATAATTTAACCTACCGTCCGACCTCTATTCCCGCCTCGCCTACGCGAGCTCACCGGGCCGGGTCGTGACAATAATCAACTTTGTATCCTTACATAACTTGTCACCTTCACATAAAAATTTTTTAGTTGTACTAAATGATATTCATATTCCTAATAATATTTCTAAAGTCTTATCTAATAAAAATTTAAAAAGAAACATGAAATAAGAAATGCAGGCTTTGAAAAGGAGCAATACATGAGAGATCACCGACTTATAAATAGAGGAAAAATCTGTCAACTATAAATGGGTGTTCTCTGTGAAATACAAAGTTGATGGTACACTAGAAAGGTATAAGGCAAGACTGGTAGCGAAAGGCTACACTCAAACGTATGAGATTGACTTAAAAAAAACTTTTGCACCTGTGGCCAAGATGAACACCGTAAGGATCCTGCTCTCACTAGCAGCTAATTATAACTGGCATCTGGAACAATTGAATGTCAAAAATGCAATCCTACAAGGGGACTTGGAGAAAGTAATATTTATGGAGATTCCACCATGATTCAAGGAACAATCCAAGGGTAACAAAGTGTGCAGGTTAAAAAAGGTTCTATATGGGCTAAATCAGTCACCTAGAGCTTGGTTTGAAAGATTCTCAAAAGTCATGCTACTTAATGGTTATCGGCAGAGCCAAGGAGACCATACATTATTCTTCAAACACTCAAACTCAGGAGAAGTCACAATTTTAATTGTTTATGTAGATGATATCATCTTAAATAGGAATGATGAAAAGGAGAAAGTAATTCTAAGGAAA
Organism: Dendrobium catenatum; assembly: GCF_001605985.2. Classification (NCBI taxonomy): domain Eukaryota; kingdom Viridiplantae; phylum Streptophyta; class Magnoliopsida; order Asparagales; family Orchidaceae; genus Dendrobium; species Dendrobium catenatum. Next base: position 10,799 of record NW_021324503.1, on the reverse strand, counting down.
TGTCTTGCAAAGGAACTTAAAATCAACAATCATGGTAGATTAAAATATTTTCTTAAAATAGAAGTGGCCCACTCCAGTAAAAGAATATTCATTTCACAATTAAAATATATTAATGATCTTCTTAAAAAAATAGGTAAACTAACTTGTAAACCGGCACCAGCATTATTAGAACCAAATCTCAAATTGGAGGAAGCTGAAGAAGATCCAAATGTAGATAAGAGAGCTTACTAAAGACATGTGGGGAAATTGATCTACCTTTTCCATAGCATACCAAATATAGCATTTGCTGAAAGCATGGTCAGCCAATTCATGTAAAATCCAAAGCAGACTCACATGCATGCTATAGACATAATGATGCACTATGTTAAGGGAAACCTAGGTAAAGGGATTCACTTTAGAAGAGACTGTGGAATAACTCCAGAAGAATATACTAATGCAGATTACACAAGATCACCAATAGATAGACTATTTACCTCAGGATACTGTATATTCCTTAGTGAAAATCTTATTACATGGAGAAGCAAGAAACAAAATATGGTGGCAAGATCTACTGCAGAAGCATAATACAGAGTTATGGTCTTAGGAATATGTGAGCAACTGTGGATCAAGATAATTCTAAAAGACCTAAGGATCAAGTGGGAAGGACCCATGAAGCTTCATTGTGGCAACAAATCAATAATCAGCATAGCTCATAATTCGGTTTAACATGACAGGACTAAGCACACAAAAGTGAACAAACATTTCATAAAGGAGAAATTAGACAGTGGTCTTATATGTATCGATCATATATCATCAAAAGACCATCTTATAGATATTCTTACCAAGAGACTTGATAACTCTACTTTTTTGGGACTAATTACCAAGTTGGGAATAATAAGTCTGTATTCCCCAACTTGAGGGAAAGTGTTAAATCCCAGCTGTCCCTAAACATTTTGATCTCATGGCAAGGATGGGAATCAGTGGGACGCTCATTTATTAAATCCTAACCGTCCCTTGGCATTTTAATCCTAAGGCTAAGATGGGAATCCATGAGAGAAACACCTGGATCACTTTGATCTCCTTCCATATTTAGATGGCTGATTTAGGAAGGATAGTATTAGAGCAATAATGTGTTATTATGTAATTATTTGTTTCTTTATTAAGATGTCTTGTATAGATCTATAATAGGGATAGGTTTGTGCAATAAAATTAAGCTTTTCCCTCTCCAATTTTTTGAATTTAACAATTTGTTATTAGTTTTTTTGCAAACATGATTGATATCAATCAAATTCTTATTTACAGTGACTTGTAGTTTCTAATTATTTCAAATTTTTTCTTGAATTTATTTGATGTGGGCGATCACTAAGCTATTATTTTGTATTGATTTCTCATACTTTTAGTTTACATAAACATGAATGACTTTTCAAATCTGGTTTTTGTGATTTTACCCTTTGCATCATCCATTTACATTAAGAATCATAAGCCAAAGACATCCAACATTAAAACATTTTTATTATTAATGCATTCTAAAATAATTATGATTAACATTCATTAGGTTTAGTTAAGACAAGAGACCTGATATCAAAATAGGTCCATCACTTGGGCATGCTTTCCAAATTCTAAAGCTAACCAGGGTCCCCGTCCCACACTGCACCTCGAAAGCCCCTGCCTTGTGCTCTCCCCGTGGCCCAAGGCCCCATACTCACCAACCTCGCCCCTGAGGTCCGCACTCACTTTCGCACCGACGATTCACACTCACCCCGGCGTGCGTGTCATGAGTATACATATGACGTCTAGGAATGCTATGCGGATCAATAAACGAACATAGTCCAAGCTCGATCCTTTTAAATGATTAGATGGGAGTCGACACGGCTCAAATTATCAAATATATATATGGTCAAGGTGTCGACAGCAATGTCTATTTTATACGTTCATATAAGGCCTTCAAGTTCTATGACAAATAAAATCCATCAACAAAAATATACAACCGACGAGTCTGATCCTCTGTTGACTAGTAGACAAAGTCGATAAGGTCCAATCAATAAAGTCCACAAATGACCCCAGTCACCCTAATGATGGCTGTGTTGAATGTAGATCTCAATCGGATGAGTTAATTCCAAATATATTCAAATACTTCTTACAGGATTCAGATGGCACTTCCTCAGTGTATTCTTCTTCTATCGAAGTACTCGGTGTCACCGAGATGACCTTGTCTACGTTGTAAATCACCTACTTTTCTCTATCAGCTCTAGAGAAGAACGTAGAGTTGGCTTCACCCCTTCTAGCACCCGGGGCCTTAGCTTTCTTGGGCTTATCAGAGTGATTTTCTGATCTGGAGAAATTTAGTTTCTCAAACTTGGCCACTCTGTCGAGCAAGTCTTGAAACGTGTTGATTGTAGCCATGCACAGGAATGGTTGCATCTTGTCATCAATGTTGCCCATTAACAACTGTACTGCATGTTATTCTTCGAATTGCTGCTCACATTTCATGCTCAGGTTGCGCAAGCGAGTGATATATTTTGTAACTGATTCTTCCCCTTTTTTTATCCAAAGCAAGGTCAGCGATTGTTATCTTCTCCGTTGCACTGGCAAATCTCTTCACAAATATAGATTATAACTCTGCAAAAGTCTTTACATAATCGTTTGGCAATTCAGCGTACCATTCGAAAGCAGTTGCTGTCAAACTGCTAACGAATTGTCAAAATAGTAGGGCGTCATTGCCTCCTGTGTTCCCACAGGTGGCTTTAAACTATGTCAGGTGCTGTCGGTGATTGTTAGTACCATTAAAAGTATTGAACTTGGTACATAATACCCTTTTAAGTACGGCACTTGGTCGTATTCAACAGGATACGGATGACCCTTACCCACTAGTTTCTCTACCTGATCAACAGCTATGATAGCCTTGATCTTTTTAGTGATTATTCCTTCCAACTGTGCCGCGGTCACCGGTTCAGAAGTATTTGAAATATTTTGTGGGGTGGGCTGACGGATGACATTATGAGCCTCGTAACCATCTTCAGGAATACCTCGCACTCCTGAGACTTGAGGCATTTGGAAGTTTGGAGGATCAGCAGAAGGATTAGACATAGCACCAATAGCAGCATTTCTTTGCATCATCTGCATCATCGCCCCCATCTGAGCCATCATCTCAGTCATCTTCTCATTCAACTGAGAGATTTCTCTATATTTGTCTCTCATTTGTCGCCTCATCTGCCTTCTCATGTCGGCGAGTGTGACATTCTCGTCAGCAAAGGGATTCTCCTTGGCTTCTTCTCTTTCTTCTTCTGCTTAGGAATGAGCACCTCTGCCAGTGGTGGACCCAACTTCACGACGACGTTGATAAACTCGCCTAACCGGCGGTTGTTGATCATCTTCATCTTCATCGTCATCATAGTAGGCTTCCTCATTAGCATTGATGTGTCTCACCATATAGACCATCTCCATGTCCAAGGTGTTATTTATTTCTTGTATTTCTTCTTCTAGATTTTCCTCCAAAAATTCATCAATATTTTCTTCCATATTTTCTTCCCCTTCAAGGAATTCTTCCTCTTCTATATTTTGATCATCTATATCTTCTTCCAGTACTCGGATCTCCGAGCGGCGACGCCATTGGATTTCCGGTTCTTGATTAGGCACGGGGACTTCTTCGATCGGTGGGCTGCGATCGAAGTTAGTCTCTTCCTTTGGAGGGGATGGAGGGCGACGGGATCCCCTGGAGGATTCTCCAAGGTGTCCACCGTCTGGAGGAATGTCATTATGGGTCCTTTTTGGGGACCACTTCTGATGTTGTTTGTAGATGGGGGCGGATCTCCGAGAAGCCTCACCAGATGTCACGCCCAACTCAGTTCTTCTTTCTTTTCTTTCTTTTTTCATTTCTCTGAGGCTTTAACCTCCAGACTTACTTTCCCTTCCACCGGGACCTTTCAGCAGCGGAACCCTGAACATATGGTTCAGGTGTCACGCCCAGATGTTCACCGCATGGGTTTTGCCTTCTTTCTCTTCCTTCTGCAGCAAAGGACAGACGCTCCCTTGGCGGGGTTCTTCTGGTCTCGATCACTAAAGGCCGTTGAAACTTCTTCTTCAAACCTTTATCCTTCACTGTCTACAATACTCTGTATACTCGAGCTGATAGAGTCTCAGGTTCATTTCTTTTTGGAGGAGCTGGGACCTCACGTCGTTGCTCCCAGAAGGACTTCTTCAGCTCACCAGTGGAGCTATTCCTTTTCACCCATTTTAAATCAAAAAACTTGTTCCGGGTAGGAACATTGACTTCAGGCTCTTGGGCCGACAGATTTGAAGGATGGACAGGGAGTTGTTGCTGCTGAGCTCGAAGTTCAGCATTCATCTTTCTCCTCTGCCTTCTTGTAGGCCTTCCTCCAGATGAGGAGGCTTCAGCATCATACTTTCCAGGCGCATATAACCTGGTCGGCAGAGTAGTGGTGTTTGTAGTCACCACAGAAACTTTTCCACCATTCACAATTCTTCTGGTGGTAAGGGCCTCAGGCTGTGATAGCCTCTCGAATACAGAAACTCTATCACGAGTATTTTCAGCAATAGGTCGTTATGCTGGCAGATGCACACGACGGGTGACAGTTTCAGTAGAATGGGGCCTCCTGGCAGGCCTCTCAGCATTCCTGTCATTCACAGGAATGGTGGCAGTCTTTGCAACGACTGCAAGAAAATCAATACTACCAAATTGGATGGTAGCTCCAGTGTTTCCGGTCTCTATGACAGCATTAGCCAGTTGGATCCTAGCTCCTCATCCCAGTTGGACGGTCATCGGGGTGTTCTGTAGATCCATCTGCAATGAAAGGCAAGGGTTAGTAATCAGAATATGATATATCACCCCGCACTTTCAAAATGCAGAGACTTGGCACACAGAATAACAAAAATAAGAGAAAGATAACATTAGCGAGAAATTCAAATAATTAATTTAATATTAATTAAAAATTAAAATTTTAAATCTAGAAAAATACTGCTGAAGAACAGTTTTCAAAAAAAAAAATTTTGAACGATCATTCTTAAGATACTTAAAATTTTAAGAACAGATCATTATGGATGCTACTATAGTCTGAGACGACTAGCCAAAGATGGAAAAGAAGAAACCAATCCCCATGCGGGAGTCGCCAGAAATCTGTGGGCTCCATTCGGCCCGGGCCTCCGCCCGCTTTTCTTTTTATTCGGCGAGGGAGTTTTAACGGATAAGTTCCGGGGAAAATTTTGGAAGCAGATGGGTTTGTAGATAAGACACTACCGAGATTTCGCCCTCATTTTAGGAACTTTATGATCTGAGTTCTGATTTCTATAGGCGCAAGCAGCTATAGTTAATTACCCCTCCCGATCATGAGAAAGAGAACTTTGATTAAGCTAGTCGTCAATCGATACGTAGAGATACGCGTTATCTGGATATAGTAGAGCATGGTTTTGGGAATTTAGATTGGAATTTAAATGAACTGATATTCGGAAATTTTGAAGGTTTTGATATTTAAAATATGAAGTTTTCCCATCTTTCACCTAAAGCGGATGGTGGGGGAATGAATGATGGACCCGATCAAGATCGCCATGGTTCCGTCGTCCCGGGCCATCGTGGTCCTGGTCTACTTAGTCAGAGGAGGTAGTCGACCCAACTGACAGAAGGAATCTTGTCGGCAGGCCATGGGTTTTGGCTTCGTCCAAGGGACCTTATAGACGTGGGTTGGATATTTGCGCTAAGGGGACAAATTTGAATCCACCTTAGCTAACAGGAGGTTTGTGCCCTATCGACCATATCCTATTTGATTCATATCTTCAAAGGATTTGATTGCCAATAAGGAACGTAATGGCGATGGGCCCCTAACCGATATTTCGTTTGTGTCATTTGGGGCAAAACCACTGCGGTTCAAAGGGCCCCGAGGTCATAACCGTTTATCTGCGGTGGTTCAATTTGGCGGGAAAACCGCGCGGTTGAGGAACACGTACCAGTCTTAATGCAGAATACTTTTTGAAGAATAGATCCTAAGTAATATTTTCGACTAGGCATTGGCTCTAATGTTGAGCTGAAGTAAATTTTAATTTGTCCATCCCAGCAAAACTGTTGCGGAGAGGTGGATGGATTTTGCTTTTAAGTGTTCGATGTTGGATTTCAATTTTTAAATAAGTTTTTGGAAGTTTTAGGATTTTTGAGTTATTTTTTGATTTTTGTGGGGTATTTTTTCAAGGTTGGAGCTATGGACTTTTGGAATAATTTGGAAGACATTGAAAATATTTGGAAACCTTCGGTTGAGATCTGCATTTCAACACGACCATCATCGAGGTGTCATGGGTCATTTTAAAAATATTTGGCCAGTTTATGGATGAACCTTGTCAACTCTATCGAGCTGTCGATAGAAGGATCGGGTTTCGTAGGTTTCGTGCCTTTATTAGTGAATTCATTATTGTGTTGGATTGAAGGCCTAACCATGAATGTTTTAAAGCAATATATTGGTCTCACAACTTTTATATTTGCTTATGGTTCGAACGCCTGTCGACTTCTATTGACCCGTATAGAATGATCGGTTTTTCGAAAACCTGAATTCACTTGTCAACCCGGCAGATCCCTAGACGTCACAGTGTGGTACCAAAACAATGCTCGTCGTGAGCCCTTGCAGGTTTGGGGCGCATTTTTATAATTAACCTGTCGACTCCTTTTTACCTGCTAAAGGAAGATTGGTTTAATTGATAACTGCGCGCAAGGCAATCCCTAGACGTCACGTGTGACAATAACAACGCTCGCGGGGCCCATGCCGGGTTGAGATTGTATTTTTCCCTTAGTGTACTATTTGTGTATACAAATTAAAACAGTGCACGGTGCGGGGGTATTTTATAATATATATAGACGCCTTCTGATCTGCTTTGTACAAGGGTTGGCAGATTCCGGTGGCGTGGCGTAACGCTTCTGAATAGAATTATTCGCTGTTCGTACAGGTGGATTGTCGTGCACTAGCTCGTCGCTTTCTGCAGGTGGATCGTAGTGCACTAACTAATCTCCTGCCTTCGGTTGTAAAGCTCGTAGGCAGCTTATATTCTTTATTGCAATTATGTTGTGATTTAGTCTTCACAATACAGGCAAACTATTGCTGGAGGGTAGATGTATTCTCCTTAGACATAAGTTGAACTACAAGGATACTGCATTTACTATAGTCTTTATGCATCTACCCATCAATGGCATATGGCAACATACATCTGTCTTTCATAGAGCAGATCGTAATGTGTTGCAGATCTTTTTTCTTTCAATGCGGATGTGATATACTCCTTGCATGTTGTTTGTCGTTGATCTTTTATTTGCATGGGCATTGCAGCATTCACTGCATGATCCATGGGTTCATTTGTATATAGCAAGCTATTGTATTTGTCCTTGTTATCCTTTACAGTCTTTTATGAAGGTTTTGGTGATGCCCCTTGCATATTATCATCTTCGTCTGCAAATAGGCTATTATAAGCTCATTTGTATGCTAGTTTGGGTTGAACACGCAAGAAGGAGTGCTCCTCTTCTATATTCCTCTTGATTCTGCTTATCTCTTGCCATAATTTATTATACAGTATTGAGATGGACCATATTATAATTATCATGTGCCTCTTAATTTTCTCCTTGTTGGTGAGATGTGGGGCCTTCCCAACCACCAAAGATTTGGCATTATGAGTTTGAATGAATCACACTCCTTGATTAGCACTTCATTCTAATTGGCAAATGATGGTTTTATTGATATCTTGACCTTCTTTCAAAGCGAATTCTTATTGTTATTTGTGGTTTATAACATGTTCAGAATGATCCTTCACGCAGTTGTTTCATTGCTCATGAGTAAATCCGCATTTATTTGGAGTCGTAGCATAAAGTTCTTTGTTATCACAACAAAGATGATTCGAGTACACATGAATGAGATTTACTGATTATCAATTATCTCTCAAATGAAATAACATTTTCTTTATCACTCATTGAAGACATTGTATTGTTGAATGTAAGCATGTATTGGCAATCACTCAAATACCACATACTTGATTGAGATAGAAGCATAAATATGCTAAGTTGGAATTACATGGGGGTCCCCCCCCTTTATTAAATCCCAAATTTTTGGGGGTTTAAAAATTCATTTGAGTACATGTATAGGATGAAATTAACTTTACTTTACTCAAGTTCCTTGTGATCTTTGAGTTCAAACGCATATTCAAATCAATAGTCCAAAATATAATTGTTATGGCCATATTCCAAGTCTAAGTCAATTTCAAGTTCATTTTATTGTTCAACTGCAACAGTTCCTCTTGAGTTCAAGCTTGATCTCAATGTCATTATAGCTCAAATCACATTCGAGTCCAAATTTTTTCAATGTCAATTAAGCTTTTCTTATAGTGTTCAAGCTCAATGTCAAGCTCTGGTTTTGCTTGAGTCTAAATTAAGTCCACAATGTATGTTGCCAACTTTGTTAAAAGTCCCTAAGTTTAAATTTGATTGAAGTTAAGCTTTTTGTGGCTAATTTTAAGGTTTGAGTTTCACTTAAGTCAATTTGATTTCAACAGTTCCAAGTCGGATGCTTTGTTCAACTATAGCTCTTGCATGTCCTTTCAGTTCAAATCACGTCAGGTCCAAATTGTTTCAAGTCCTGGTCTGTATTTCAGACAAATTTCGGCAGCTTCCCAGCGTTCCCCCTGTTTAGGGGAAAAACCAAGAAGGCCGCCTTACCCGCACGTCACTAAAGACGTGCAACGGTTGGTGTTGGTGAGACACCGCGGCGGTTTGTATTTTTTTTTTCTCCCACCACGCACACTAAAGGCGTGCTTGAGGTTTTTTTTAAAAAAAGTATTTTTTTTTATAAGCAATTTTGAATTCAGCCCCGCCGGGGGTACTTTATGAGTGAAACCCACTCGCCGTAGGTGCGCGCACGGGGTCCCATCGCCACTTACGCGCCTAAAGGCGTGCTTGGGGCGGTTTTTTCCGGTTCGGGCCACGAAAATTGAAGTAAGGTTTTGAGTTTTAGAAGATTCATACCTCCGCGGGTTGTCGTGATTGAACACGTGGATCGAGGGTCACTCGCCTACCCGTCGTAGGTGTCGCACCGGGTTCCCTCCTCACGTGCAACTAAGGCGGTGCTTAGGTGATCTTTGCCGGTCCGACACGAACGTCGAGGTAAGAGCAGGGAGGGGATTTTTTTAAAATTAATTAATTAATTATAATTAGAGTAATTATAAATTAATTAGTTAATTTATTATAGTTAATTTAATTATTAAAATAATTAGTTAATAGTTTATTATAAATTAATTAAAATAATTAGTTATTAATTAGCTTAATTATAACTAAATAAACATTAATTAATTCATAACTTATAATTAATTAATAGTAATTAATAATAATTATAAATTATAATTAATTAAATTTATTCTAATTAAATTAAATCATAATTAATTACGATTTAAATTTATAACTTATTTACTTAAAAACTAAATATAATTAAATTAATACTATAGTTATTAAATAATCATAAATTAAAATTAATTTGAATTAATTTTAATTAATCTAAATTAATTAAACACTCCCTTCTTCTTTCTCTCGTGTTACGGCTCGGTGGGGTTCACTGGATTTGGCCGAAGAATGGCTAAATCCAGCCAAAACGGTTTTGTGCGTGCCGTTAAATCCCGACGATGGTTAAATCCCGGATTAAGGATTTACGGCTTAATCCTGTATTTACTAAATCCCTTGGTTTTGGCAGATTTAAGGGATTTGGCCGAGCAAGCACGTGAGGAGAAAGTACCTTCAACAAGCGAGCTCGCCTGTAGTTGGCTTCCGATCAAATGTAGTAACTTCCGATCCGACGGTGGAATGGAAAGTCGTCGGGTCTTAGGGTAGGTGAGGTCGGTGGTGTGAGAGAAAAAGACGGGAGCTTTCAGTCGGGACAGGTAAGGTTGCGTCTTTTCTCACTCACTCTCTCTCTCTCTCTCTCTCTCTCTCTCTCTCTCTCTCTTTGGGGTCGAGCAGGTCGGAAGTGGAGTTCGGGAGTCGTGGCCTGCCTGGAGTGGAGGTAGGTGCTCCGCTTGGAGGGGGACTCGGGATCGGGATGGAGTTCGGTCGGGGAAGGGAGATTGGAGTCGAGGGGCTCGGCAGTGGGAGAACAGAGGTATCTGGAGAGAGCGGTGGAAGAGGTATCGGGAGCAAGTGAGGCAACCGGAGCCTTCGTGTTGGTGCGGGTAATTTAACGACCTCAATGAGTTAACGATCGAGGCAGTTGTCGCGGGATTTTGGCAGAAATCGGAACGGCGCTGCTGCACGTGTCTCGGCGGGAACTTCGGCAGGATTTGAGGGAATTTTCAGTCCGAGGTACGTACATATTTTTTGCTATTTTTGTTTCTTTTGTATTGAGGTTAAAACTAGAATGTTTTACTCAGCTGGACTTCCTTTTAATCTAGCAAGAAAATCCACAATTACAAGAATTCCTTTACCTATCATGCAATAATTAATCTTGAAGGATACATGCCACTGGATATAATGTCATTAGAACGGAAGTTGTTGCAAAGAGAGGGATAATATTGAAAAAGTTGCTCGAGCCTATAGAGGAAGTTTGAAGAAAAAGAAGTTACTTTGGTTTGTGATGGTGACGATTCACAAAGATACCCACTTATCACTTCATGGCTGTAACAGGGCTTATCTTTATGTTTATCAAAGCTGTAAACTGTGAAGGACAGTACAAATGATAAGTCTTCATTTCTAAATTTAATCAAAGAAGTTTATCATGATGGTGGGGCTTCCAAACATCATCAAGTCATTACTGATAATGCCCTGTTTGTAGAGTTGCAGGCCTACTTTGTAGAGCAAGCAT
>NW_021324502.1:0-361 GCF_001605985.2 Dendrobium catenatum | reverse complement strand
CATAATATTTAGAAAAAAAATTCTTTAAAATTATAAAAATGTAAATAACATAATTGATCATTATGTGGCACACATTAATCTATTAGTTGGGAGATTTTTCTATCAACTAGAAGCCATATGTTCTAAGGTTATGTAAGTGATTAGTATGTGAGAGCCAAATGTTGCCATGTTTGAGGAATATTGGATTGGTTACGTCAAAGCTTTAAGGTGCTAAGTTCTATGGCTCAATGGGTTGCCTAATCTCACAAGACATAAATGTTTCCATTTACCAGATAGAGCAAATAATAAAATTGAGGCCAAAATGAGATTAAAAAAGATCGAGTTGAACAAAAAAATATTTGATGATTTTACTTTGTAAAGG
>NW_021324501.1:0-307 GCF_001605985.2 Dendrobium catenatum | reverse complement strand
TGGCAATTGCTTCTTAGGTTGCTCCTCAGGGAGTGAATATGGTTGGCACCTGCGAGTTTCTTTTTGATTGAGTTCCTCAGGGATAAACGAGGTTCGCACCCGCGAGATACGTACCTAAACAGATATGTATGTGCATAAAAAGATATGAGGGAGATTTTCTCCATTCCAAAATATCAAAAATTCATTTCCCATAAGCCCATATCTTAAATATTTTATATAATAATCTTTAAAAAAGTTTCCTTTGAAATTATTATAAATATCTTTACTTTATTTTGTAAATTTCATGTTGAAATTGAGGAGTTATATT
>NW_021324500.1:0-216 GCF_001605985.2 Dendrobium catenatum | reverse complement strand
TCTTTCTCGAGGTTTGGAGGATCTTTTTGCCAAAAATTTGGGTCTCTATTTTCGTACTTTTGGAGGTTTTAAAATTTCTCACTTATATTTTGCTGATGATTTTATTGTTTTCACTAATGCCTCTTTGTGTAAGATTAATAAACTTTTGGATTTTTTTAATAAGTTTGAGTTGGTTAGTTGTCTTGCTTTCAATAAAAGTAAATGTTGCTTTAATGT
>NW_021324499.1:0-1528 GCF_001605985.2 Dendrobium catenatum | reverse complement strand
CCTAGCACTCTCACCCAGTGCAGAAATTTTTTTTTTTATGTGAAGAGGGATTAAAGGTTGTCTCATTGATCCTTCAAAAATCTATAACACTTCCTCTGAAGTACTGATAAATTGTGGAGCATACCTTAACATAGCTGTTAATTCTGCTTCATACTGTATAACAGTCTTTGCTTCCTGCTTAAGGTTTATAAAATTTTTCTGCATTACCTGCCTTGCTGATGGAGGAACATACGACTCTTTGAAAACTTACTCAACTTCCTCCCAGGTAATTTGATCATTCACTCTTCCTTTGAACTTTTCAGGATGTTGTCTTCTCCACCACCTCTCAGCTTCACCTTCTAACATAAAGATTGCTAAAGACACCTGTCAATTCTCAGGACATCTCATTCCATTTAAAACTTTCCTTATCCTGATGATCCAATCAGCGTTTCTGGCATCAACCTCTACTTTAAACAATGGAGGTTTTAGACTCTGGAAGGGCTTTAAATGTTTATCCACCTTTGCTCCCACAGGATCACTTGTCTCTGCATTTGTACTAGTACCAGGAGGGTTAGGAGTGATTGGTGGTAATTACAGGTGAAACACCCGGTGTTGTAGATCTCTCCATAGACTACATCTTTTCCATCATCTGCATCATTATATTCATCATTTGTAGTTGCATCATATTCCTTAACATTACCTTAACAACATCAGTTTATATTGGTGTATGATCTACATTGGGTGTACTCTCTCATACTATTATAATATTTTCAGAATCCTCAGTGATCCTAATAGGCTGAGATGACTGACCCTCAGTCCTTTCAGGTATTCTTTTAGCTATTAAATCTGCAATGAATTACATCAAGAATAATGCATTTATATAATCATGTATTCCAAATTAGATGTTCTTTTCATATGTTTACATATTAAACATATAAACCAAGTTAGAGTTATTTCTAACTTAGGAATACTACGCTATCCTAGGCTCTGTAATCATTCTATCAGATCTCATCTTAGTCTCCTATACAACTTAATTTGCTTATACTTCCGTTAAATCCTCAGAACCTTAAATCTTTGCTCTGATACCACTTTTGTAACACCCCACAGTACCCCTTAACAGTACTGTAGAGCATAACAAGAATAATCATAATATTTCTATCACCAAACATCTCATTAAGTTCATTTCATTTCAGATCTATATAACATATCCTATAAATATCATTTAATACAACAAATGAAGCATCTAATAATTTAAATATTCTAATTATAAACTTAGCCACTACAGCAACCAACTAATACAAGAATGAAATATTTCATACCTCTAAAATTAAACTTACTAACAAAGGTAACTTTAACTTTAAATAAAGAAACATTTGTATAAATTAGCTTGCATCAATCTTCTCTTTTCTCTTTCCTGTAATAACAGCCAGAAGAAAGTTCTGGTAAGCTATGAGGCTCAGCAAGTAATACAAAATTAATTAGCAATTACAATAGTATAACATGAATAATTATAACATCAAAATTATTATTGAAACATTATAAGTCATAA
>NW_021324498.1:0-311 GCF_001605985.2 Dendrobium catenatum | reverse complement strand
TGATGCTTTTAATGAATTAGTCATTGAATATAAAAAAATTAAAAAGAAAATATAATGCTTTAGAAAAAGAGCATAAAAATTTAAATATGCATTTTCGTGACTTAAAAAATGAATGTGATGATTTGAAAAATAAAAATAGTTCTTTACTTGTTTATAAACTTGAAAGAGAAAATATTCTATTAAAATCAAGACTAGATTTATGCATGAAATCATATGTTTATTATAAATCTCCATCAAGTACAACATCAAACAAAAATTTTTCTTATATGTCACTTAGAAATCATGCAAAGCCTTATGCAAACACTAATATT
>NW_021324497.1:0-420 GCF_001605985.2 Dendrobium catenatum | reverse complement strand
ATTCATGTATATTGAATTTTAAAATATATAATTTTTTTCTTTTTAACCTCTTTGCAATAATGTCTCTATCTAATTGTCTAAATAGACTCATGTTGTTTGATAAATTTTTTATTATTTAAGTTATGTCTATTCTTGAATTCTATGAATTATTATGATTTATCTAATGTACTAATTTTATTTGCATAACTTTATTACAACCACTTTTAAGAATGAATTCTCAAATGATTTTCATATGTCTACTTGCATTTAAAGTTTCTTCATGACTTTTTGCTGTTGTCAAAAAGGGGAAGAAATAATTGTTTGTTATTTGTTGTGATCGTGTCGTTTGGTTTTGTCTATTTTGTTTTGTTTGTTGTTGTTATTATTAAAATTTTAAAAAAAATTTTTGTGTTCAAAGACCCCTTATTTTCATGTGCTCAT
>NW_021324496.1:0-299 GCF_001605985.2 Dendrobium catenatum | reverse complement strand
GATAAAATAATAAAAATAACTTATAATTTATGCATGATTTATTGCTTCATAATTAAAGAAAAAAATGATTTGATTTAATATATTTTTATAATGGTCAGTTAATAATTTTATTTTTGTGTTTAGTTTTCAAGATATTCTTATTTAAAATATTTTTTAAGACATGCATATGAAAATAAGAAAAATAATATAATGAAATTAGTGTTTCTCCTAAAGAATATTGAACTAGAAAGATATAATGCATATGTAATTAAGGGATTGTTTGAATGTTTGAAAAAGGAATGTAGAGTAAAATGAATGGG
>NW_021324495.1:0-257 GCF_001605985.2 Dendrobium catenatum | reverse complement strand
CTCTCGCATTCTAATTCAAAGCGAGATACACTTTAAGATAATGAACCTTTTTGCCTCCACCCAATTTCAATTCATTCTTTCTCTCGTCCACCTTTACAACAAACAAACCTTTCTCTACTTCCTAGCCAACATGAGTTTTAATTCCGACCACTCCTGCATAAGTTCTTTTGTTTTCAAATAAAAAGTTGAAATCACCAAGCACGACATTGGTGCCTTTCTGAACTTAAGAACTGAAGGATATAGAGCCCACACCCTAA
>NW_021324494.1:0-262 GCF_001605985.2 Dendrobium catenatum | reverse complement strand
TCGGCACTCCACACGTAATAATTTCTCCATCCAGAGAGCAACAGCTTCCAAAAACCCCAAAAAACAATCATTCAATCGACCCTGCGACAAAGAATGAAATGCAAAGAAAAAAAAAACCAATTACATGCAACCGAGCCAACACCCAAAAAAACTCCATCATGATGAAGCAGCTTCAAGATCGTTCTCAGAGCCCAAAAAAGAAATTTTAAAAAGAAAATACCAAATTTAGAGCATCGCCTCCATCGAAATCAGAAGCAATATA
>NW_021324493.1:0-262 GCF_001605985.2 Dendrobium catenatum | reverse complement strand
TCGTATGGCCTTCTTGCCACTAAAACCAAACGATCAGCTCTACTGGATGATCCCTCAGAAAAAGTATGGAGAGGAACAACCCTCAATCTCCCTATAGATCAGACAAAGCTCTTTGATATGGCCTCAAAATGTCAGACAAATCCTGTATGTGGACACTCTTCTACCTGAAGCCCTATTTGACCGCATCTGAAACTTTTTCCAGTCATCCTATAGCACTGACCAAAATGGCGTCGACCATAACTTTGGCACAAATTTGCCCCAA
>NW_021324492.1:0-237 GCF_001605985.2 Dendrobium catenatum | reverse complement strand
ATACACTAAAGTTTAAAACAAAGACAAACAAACACAAAAAAAAAATCACAAAATCAAAAACAAAACAAAAAACAAATAAACTAAGAAAACATAAATATCAATGTTGCAAAAATATTTTTATTTAAGCATTCAAATCAATTACACCAAGCCTTGTTCTTAAAGTACTGAAGGTATCAAAGGCTAAAGGTTTTGTAAAAATGTCTGCAAGTTGATTTTCAGTTGAAACATGAGTAAGTT
>NW_021324491.1:0-425 GCF_001605985.2 Dendrobium catenatum | reverse complement strand
ATCAAGATCCCATGGTTCCGTCATCCTGGGCCATCGCGTTCCCTGGTCTACTTAGAGGAGGTAGTCAACCCAACCTGACAGAAGGATCCTTGTTGGCAGCCATGGGTTGCTTCGTCCAAGTGGACCTTGTAGACCTGGGGTGAATGTTTGTCTAAGGGGATAAATTTTAATCCACCTTAACTGACAGAGGGCTTTGTGCTCTATCAATCATATCCTATTGATTCATATCTCAAGGATTTGATGCCAATAAGGAACGTAACGGCGCTAGCCATAACCGGTATTTCATGGTGCCATTTGACGGCAAAACCACTAAGTTCAGAGGGCCCCCGGGTCATAACCGTTTATCCTGCGGTGCCATTTGGCGGCGAACCGCCGGTCAGAGGACACGTACCCCGTCCTTACTAGTAGGAGACTGTTTTGAGAAT
>NW_021324490.1:0-285 GCF_001605985.2 Dendrobium catenatum | reverse complement strand
CCTTTTTGAGATGTCAAAAGGGGGAGTAGTATGTTTGTATGATCGCACTTTTGATTTCTGTTATTACATTGTTATTTTTTGAAATAATCATAAAAAAGGGGGAGATTGTTGCAGATTTGGTTTTATGAATTATAGTTTTGATGATAGCAAACAATACGACTACCTTTTTCTACTAACAATTCAGGGCCAAGAGATCATACGACAAACGGAGACAGCTCAAGATTGGGTAGACTAGGTCTGAGTCAGTCTGGATCTACATATGATATTTATTGATTTAGAAAAAGC
>NW_021324489.1:0-217 GCF_001605985.2 Dendrobium catenatum | reverse complement strand
TGGGGTTTTCTTAAATAAATTAAAAGCAAAACTTGTCATTTAGAAAAATGATGAAAATCTGAAAAATTTGTTGTTCTTGTATGAATTGATTATAACTCATTTTATACATGATTTTGATATTCATAAATTTTAATACAATCGAATTCATATAAATTTCTTATTGCTTGAGATCTGTTAAAAGTTTGCCCTTATGCTGTGATTTACATGTTGGGATTTA
>NW_021324488.1:0-368 GCF_001605985.2 Dendrobium catenatum | reverse complement strand
ACCTCGTACCACTCAGCTTCCAGGATGACCCCTTTTGGAGTGCTATATGGAAGAGATCCACCACATTTGATGCATTATGGAAGGGGCAGCACACTCGTATCTTCAGTAGAGCAGCATTTGGAAGAAAGGGATAGGATGCTGGAGGAGTTGAAGAAACATCTGATGAGGGCACAACAGATTATGAAGAAACAGGCGGATGCACACAGAAGAGAGGTCCAATTTGAAGTAGGTGAGAAGGTATTTCTAAACTACGGCCCTACAGACAGAGGACCTTGGCCAACAGAAAAAATGAGAAGTTATCCCCAAGGTATTTTGGCCCCTATGAGATATCAGATAAAATTGGGGCAGTGGCATACCGTTTGAAATTA
>NW_021324487.1:0-1385 GCF_001605985.2 Dendrobium catenatum | reverse complement strand
GGGATTTCGGGAAGGATTTGCGGCAGAATTCTGGGATTCATCGGGTATGAGATGTGTATATAGGATTCTTATTTTGCTTCTCTTTTGTTTCCTTTTGGGTATTACATGAGGGTCAACAAAGGAAGGGATGTGAAATGTTGAGTGCAGACGGGGTCATGACAAGTGCACCCATAGACTAAGGGGAGGTAAGGTCACAAGCAGAGATAGCTTTAGCTTTCAGCATCGTGAGAGACTGATGAATTCAAGATATTTCCGGCGAATTGTTTTACGTCAATAGCAGTTTTCCGACGCGCGTTTCACCAACGTAAATATTTCCGCCAGAAATATTAATTTCCAACAGATTTTAGTCATTTTCCGGCGAAAATTATCTTTTTTCATGTAGTGATGTTAGGAATCAATAAACAGTTTATATAAGACATGTAAATGGGAAACTTTTGGCATGAATAAAATTTCTTTTTTCAGCTTTAATCAAGTGTTACTATTTGATTTCATGTGAAGTCATGTCCTTCTACAAATGTGATACCTGCTTTTTTTTATTTCGATTTTATCATTCTTTGTTTTATTTCATTTGAATAATTTCCCATTTACCTATTTAGTGATCTTAATTTTGACATAAAAAAATGATACGTTAGATATCCAAATTATAAAATATTAATTCATTTTTCTGGTATAATTTATATGATTATAATTTTTTTTATTCCCAACTTATTTTGATAACTTCATTTATTACCTGTGTTTTACCCATCGCAATAGATTGAAGGTGAAAATTTAAAGTGACAACATCTTATTTTGTACTAATTTGAAGCATTCAACTAAAGACAAGATATCAACAAGAGCAACAAACTAAAT
This sequence comes from Dendrobium catenatum, assembly GCF_001605985.2. NCBI lineage: Eukaryota > Viridiplantae > Streptophyta > Magnoliopsida > Asparagales > Orchidaceae > Dendrobium > Dendrobium catenatum. Next base: position 536 of record NW_021324487.1, on the reverse strand, counting down.
AGATTATCCAACATTAGAATTTTTCATTACTAGCTACCCAAATGATGAAGTGATTAATTTATGTCAAATATGACAATCCACTAATTTATGTCAAAATAATTGATAAACTATTATGAGCAAGTTGCTAAAATAATGATTCAAGAATCCAATGAAAGAAGCCTAAAAAAGCATACCTCCAACTCTTAAGAAATTCAAATGAAAAGTGTATCTCGGCATCTAGCGCTTGCATTTCTCGCAGTAGTGGTTCGTTTTCATTTCTGATGCACACCCGTAGCAAAAGGTAAAGGTAACGGCATCTTTAGAGAATCAAATAATCATAAAATTGGTTATTATTTGAGCTCATCAATATGAGTTAAAAGACTATCATTAGATCATCACAGCTCTCACATTTTAGGATTATTCTGAAAGCAAGTAAAATTAACAAGAAATCTTTGTACCCGGCAACAAAGCCGCCTAAGGATGTTGGCCACAGTTCGTTTGCAAAATGATAGAAAGTATTGGGCTGAACGACCTTCAAAGAGTGATATCTAGGACAA
>NW_021324486.1:0-2576 GCF_001605985.2 Dendrobium catenatum | reverse complement strand
AACTAGTATCCAATTTCGCCTAAATTTGGGGTTAAAAATTTTGGAAGCTTCTAAATACCCATAATACCCTTACTTGTTCCTTAAGCCAAATATACTTAAGTGAGGGCAAAATGGACAATTGGCATTTCCCTTTCTCCCTATTAAGCAAATTGAAACCCTCCTCCCCCTTTTCATTTGCTAGTTTCAGCCGAACAAGGAGAAATCGAGCCGAACAAGAGGAACGAGCGGACGGCGGGCTCGGCACGGTTGGCTCCGGCGGCAATTTTCCGGCGAAGAGTTTAGTGCAAATCGAAGAGGATAAGGAGAGTCTTAAGGTACGATTATTTTAAAACAAATCTCTCTAGATCTCAAGTTATTTGGAAAAGAACTTTCTAGGATTTTTCAAAAAAATGAGTTTTCTTTCAAATCTCTTTACGAAAACTTTAAGGAATGATTAGAGGAATGATTTAACGATGAAAATGAAGTTTTTGGAGGAATTTTTGGAAATTTAAAAATTAGGGTTTTTGAGCTAAAATTTAATTTTCGTATGGCATCTTTACAAAAGTGATTCATAAGGGTTTTGGAAATGTTTCTAAGGAAAAATTTTAAGTTTTTAGTGAAAATTTTATTTTCTTAATTTCCCTAATTAATTTAATCCGAAAATTATTAAGATAATTATTAATATATGTTTAGGAATAATTCTGGAGCAATAAATTGATAAAATTTATGATTTATTATTTTCCGAAAAATTATGATTTAATTAAATCCGAAAATTTAGATAAATTTAATTAAATTTCATTTAGTGTCGTAAGGAATAATTAAGGGGAAAATGAAGGGTTTAGACTTAGGAATAGATTAAATTTTAAGGAATTGAATTGTGACACGTCTCTTTTGTAATTATTTTAGGTTGTGATCGTTAATGTGAAAGAGTTGTGTTGAAGCGACACTTTGAGGAAGTACCGTGCTTAAGAGAGGTAGGTACTTGTATTTAAATTAAATTCATGTTTCTAAATCCTCTAAATTTCCCTTTATGTTAAATAAAACATATTTAGTTTATAAATGTTCTATTTCATTCAACTATCACATGTTTGAGTTTTCTTTATGTTATTATGCAAGAAAGATTGTATATTTGCTTATTGTCACATAATTGAAATTTTCAGATAGACATGAGAACAATTATGCATGAAACAAGTTAAACGAACACATGAATTTCTGAATAACTAAAGCCCTATGAGATCTATTATGATTGCATGTGCATGTTGATCCGGAAGTGCCAAAAATGGTAATGAGATTCAACGGAGCCAAATGGTAAAGGGACTTGCAAAAGCCAAATGATAATGGGGTTCTTCGGAGCCAAATGGTAAAGAAAATGGCCAAAAGATTATGTACCTGATCAGTACAAAACTCTGGTACTTCCGGGATGAGTGTTTATCATATTATGATTATAAAATTTAAGTATTTTTATGTAAGGAATTAAGGAAAAGGAAAATTTATGGAAAAGAAAGAAAGAAGGATATGAAAAAAGGAAATGCCTTAGGAAATGATTATTGAAAATATTTTATAAATTCATGCATAAATGTTTATTATCATCTTTTACTGTTTCATGCTTAATGACATGTTTAAGAAAGATAAGAAATTAAGTCATAAATTTGAGATAAATACATGTTACTTGCTGAGCGTTGGCTCATCCTACATTTGAAAATCTTTTTCAGGAGAACAATTTAAGAAGTAATGACTACGAGATGACAGTACACCTACCGTCGTAGAGAACCTCAAGAAGAAAGGTTCTTTTTATGTTTTCTGTTGAGTTTAAGTTCAGTAGTTTGTACCTGTGTCTGAACAGTTTATTGTAGTTTATGTACTTGTGGATTTATATATGTTTTAGTTGTATGAGAAGAAACAATTTGGGCAATTTTGGTATTGATGTTGTTAGTGACTCTTTCTTACTTATGTATTGAGGATATTTATGTTCCGTTATAAAAGTTTAAATGAAATTGTTCATGATTTATACGTGTTTTCCATACGACCGACTGTCCCACCCCGTTATATCAGGCTTGCCAGGCCGGGTCGTGACAAAAACATGGAGCTGCAGCAGGATAGGTAAGATCCATAACCAAGTAGGAGGTGAAGTAGTTGCTGAAAAGAATGATGTATGAGTCAGGAACTTGAGAAAAAACCAACTTCCATAGCTATGGAAGGTGTCAACTAAGTTAAATTTCTTCCTCGTCAACTTGCAAAAGATATCTTGTCCCCTATAGTCTAATTTAGCACGGAAATACGCAGAGAACTAAGTTCATATCTAGTTGATTCCTTTATGTACACCCCAATACGCATTCAGGCAATTCACCAGGATCAACCAAAAATGAGCTCAATACCCCGCTCAAGATGTGAAATATAAACTTCTAGCGAGATTCATCTAAGGCATGCACTTTGTTAGGCAACAAATTATCCAATTAGACTCCACTTGTCTATTACAAGAAGCAAATAATTATCAATCCTCCCGATATGCTAAATTTTATATATTTTATTACTTCTTTTAATTATTTGAGAGGTGCTGTTGGGTCTCTCGGATTTCAAACTATATTATGATTTTAAAA
>NW_021324485.1:0-281 GCF_001605985.2 Dendrobium catenatum | reverse complement strand
ATCTGATCAAAATGTTGTAACTTCCGATCCGATAGGAAGGGAAAATCATCAAAGGTGCGATGTTGATCAGCTACGAAGGAGTCGAAGAAGCTATGTGTGCAATCTCTACACCTCCTGCAAAGCAATAAAGCCCAACAACAACAACAAAAAGAGAAGATGAAATAATCGACCCGGGTCGAGTCAGGTTAACCCGAACCCAAAGCAGGTCGGGATCGGGTCGAAAAAATCAACCCGTTTGCAAAAAAGGTTCGGGTTGATCCGAACCCGAATAGTGTCAGGTC
>NW_021324484.1:0-706 GCF_001605985.2 Dendrobium catenatum | reverse complement strand
AGCTTTTGCCTCGAGATTCGCGCCCGATCAAGCTAATTTTGTGATGACGTATCAGTTGTCCCCCTATTTTCGGACGTCGAAGCTCCAGGAGTCTGAAAATATAAGTGTCGACAATTTGCATAGGCCGAAATGCCAAAAAATGCGTTCCGAAGATTAATGGCTTGCTCGAACTTGATCATAGAGGCCTCGTTGAGCTCCGAAAGTGTCGAAATTGAGTCCGGAACGTCGAAAAACGTGTCCGGGGACCCCAAAAACGTCGAAATCGGAGTTTTCGGGACGAAAATTGGGCCCAAAATGGGCTAGGCGGCCTGACCGGCCGTGCCGCCGCCGCTGCCCTCTTATAGCCGGCACCGCCGCCCAGCCGCTGAACGCGCATGCGGCGGCACCGCGCGGGCCGCACCGACCGCCTGGCCGCCCGCGCTCCCCGGGGCCCGCGCTGCGGCATTCGTCCGCGGCCCGCCCGGCCGCCTGGGCCCGCGCCTGCGGCCCGCGCTGTCAGCCCGCGCGGCCCGCCCGTCGTGGGCCGCCGCGAGCCGCGCCTGCGGCCGCGCGACTGCAGCCCGCGCGGTTGGGCTGCTGGGCCGCTTCTGGCTCCGCGCGGCGGCGCCTGGGCCGCCATGGAACCCGCCTGGGCCGTCTGCGTGGCAGCCCGCTGGCTGGCTCCTCACCGCCTCATTTGAATGAATGGACCGGGTCTGTTTTTTTT
>NW_021324483.1:0-335 GCF_001605985.2 Dendrobium catenatum | reverse complement strand
AGTTCTCTTATAATCTTGACTTATAAGAGATTATGAATAGAATGCAACTTGCAAGTTGCCGATTGAATGTGCACTTTGGACATTTAGTATCCAAAGAGAGGTTATCATCCACTTAAGTTAGGCTAAGTGAATGGAGGAGGGGGACCTAGATTTAAATCCCAAATCTAGAGGGTTCATTGGTTTCGCGTTCTAATGCATGAGTGATTTGCTAGGCTCCTTGTAACTTTGGGGTTAAAGGAGAGAGATGTGACTTTGAAGTTACAAAATCTCATGAATGCTCTTTGAGTACTTGATACTTAAGGGGAAGGTCATTCACTTTGTTGGAGCCAAGTGAA
>NW_021324482.1:0-208 GCF_001605985.2 Dendrobium catenatum | reverse complement strand
TTTAAAGTCTTGATGAAATAAAGTATATGTTAAAAATAAAATAAATTTTGAGATATGGAATGAAAAGTGACATTAAACATATTACTTCCACTGCCTTAAGTTACTGTAGTGTAGAAACATAAGTTACTTGCTAATTTGTGGCTTACTATTGTTGCTCTAACATTCTTTTTCAGGTATAACTTAATAAAATCAAAATGGGAAGAAGTGA
>NW_021324481.1:0-428 GCF_001605985.2 Dendrobium catenatum | reverse complement strand
CAATAGAAATAACAACATGATAGAAATATTTTCTTTGTAGTTGCAGGAAAAAAAAAAAAGGAGTACAGACTGTACAGGGATCTGGATCTAGTTCTTAACTTGATTGGTTTTGCACCAGATGATCAAAGAATTTTGGTTAAAAGTAGGATTTAGTAAATTTTGTAAATTCCGATTTAGAGGGAATGAATCCTGTAAAATATTTGACATGATAGATGTTTAGGGGGTGTTTGGCTGTAAGCAGGATTTAGGCCTTCTCCAACCGATATCCAAACGCATGAATGACGTCCTTCGTGAGCTCCACCCGAACGGCAAAACTTTCGGTATTGACGTCGAACTGTTCACCTGCGTTATTTTTCGGTCACTACCGGATTTGCCGAAGAAACGCGCGAAAGAGAAGAAAGACGGTTACCTTCTGCGAAGGGCGCAAA
>NW_021324480.1:0-249 GCF_001605985.2 Dendrobium catenatum | reverse complement strand
CACATTAGGTCTGGAGACCCAAGTTACATGATCCACAGCATGCATTGCATTCAACTTTCCATAAGAAGGAACCCAAACATGTTTGGAATTCTAAATCTGACATTAGATAATTTTGTAGGAAAGCTCTCACAAAAGGCCTCGTGAGAGCATGGGGTACCTAGATAGCGCATGCTCTCCACATATGACTGGCGATGCTAATCAATTCATAGTGTTAGAGACCAAGACAGGAGGCAAGGTGACTCTTGGAGA
>NW_021324479.1:0-505 GCF_001605985.2 Dendrobium catenatum | reverse complement strand
TTGTTCTGACTGAGTTTGGATTGAATAATGTCGAGGACGACATTTTTTCTGAAGTTGGGGAGATTGTAATATCAAAATCTTCTCCATGATCATCCAGGACGATTTGGGATCGTCCTGGGATGATCAGTGGAAATTTTGCTCCAGAATTTGCCCAGATTTGCTCCAGGTGTTTTTCTGTAGGCATCGTCCGGGCCGATAAGGGCATCGTCCGGGCCGATATGCACTGTTCAAAATATCGGCCGGAGAATAGTTCTGGGAACCGTCCAGGACGATCAAATTTGGTCTGATCGTCCCGGGACGATCTGGCGATCGGCCGGGCCGATCTGAGTCTTATAAAGCTGAAATAAGTCGTTTTGAAGAGAGAGAAAAATCAAAAAATAAAAATATCTGATTTTGAGGAGAGAGAAAGTCGAGGGAATTTTTGCAAAAGTGGATTTTCGGACGACGCGGAGCCGTTTTCATCCGACAAGACTGTTCGAGATATTGCTGTACGCAAGGTAAGGCA
>NW_021324478.1:0-892 GCF_001605985.2 Dendrobium catenatum | reverse complement strand
TGATATATATATAATTAAACTATAAAAAATAAACTAATATTTAGAAAATTGTATACGATTGATAATTAATTTTAGAAATGATTGATTTTATGTTATAATTATGCTTTTAAGTTACCTTTTTTCTATTTTTTTTAAGGAAATTGAGATTTTGTTTGAGACGGCTTTTTAATTGCTTCTTGAAGCAGCTTTTTAGTATAAAGATTAAAATTTTGTACTAGAAAGTAGTTTTAAGAAGCAGTAAAAAAGTCATCCCAAACAAAGCCTGAAAAGATATTTCTAGATCAATAATGTCATTTTAGTCACATTGGTTTTGCTAACCTTGAATGTGGAGGCTAGCTTGGATTCAAAGAAGAATGAACAAAAGCAACTATGTTTGGAAGAACCATTTGGGAGAGAGAGGTATAAACATGCTAGATTATGGGTATTTGTATCATTAGAATTGCTTTGAGTGTTATTTAATGCAAGTCAACATATGAAGCTCTTATGCCCAAATGAGTAATAGTAAGTATAAAACCTACTTGTGTTTTGGATCGCCATTTTTTAATAATAGCCACAATTTATATAACCAATCAAGATAGGGTTTGAAAATTATTATGTCACAATAAAATTCAACCAATACTCTAGCATTGAATAATTTTAGTGATTTTTACATACATAACACCTAAAACTATTGACACTATATATTTAACACCTAAACTTCTATATTTACTAATATACCACCTAAAATCCCTCTTTCCTTCTATTCTACTACTCCATTGAAGCGATGAGATACTTGTATTCACTGTGAAGGATGACATTGACAGGAAAGACAGTCGTTGATAGTGATTTTTGACTGAAGGTTTAAACGGAATATTAGAATTGATTAAAATAGGGGTTTTTGGTGGTATATTAG
>NW_021324477.1:0-290 GCF_001605985.2 Dendrobium catenatum | reverse complement strand
AAAATGCTTATATATAGTGTTTACAAACATATACATATGTGTATAATGCTTGTATATAGCATATATAAACTTGTATATTGTGTGTATAAACTTATACATTGCATGTATAAGCTTGTACATAGTGTGTATAATACTTGTACATAGCATGCTCAAACTTGTATATAGTGTGTAAAAGGCTTATACAAAGCGTGTATAAACTTATATAATTCATGTATAATGCTTGTACATAGCATATATAAACTTGTATAAAGTTCATATAATACTAATACATATAATGTACATAGTGTGTA
>NW_021324476.1:0-256 GCF_001605985.2 Dendrobium catenatum | reverse complement strand
CGGCGCATAATCTCAGACAATGGTACTGCATTCAAAAGTACAAAAATCTACAAGTTCGTTGATCGGCACAAAATCGATTGGCGGTATTCCTCTATATACTATCCAAGAGCAAATGGCTTAGCTGAAGCCTTCAACAAAACACTGGTGAAATTGTTAAAGAAGATTCTCTCTAAGAACAAAAGAGAATGGCATACGAAAATGGCAGAAGCGTTGTGGGCGTATCGTACAACTTACAAAATGCCAACCAAAGCCACTC
>NW_021324475.1:0-383 GCF_001605985.2 Dendrobium catenatum | reverse complement strand
CCTAACTTTATGGTTCTGTTTTTTTTTTTTTAAATAAATGTTAGTGTTAAGAAAGAGTATTGATTTAGATTATTTTCCTTTGTACTGAAAAACTATTATTTTATGGATCGAGTTAATGTTTAAATCATTCTTTTAAAAAAAATTATTTCATATCATATTTCTAATGAATACTCAACTTGCATTTCCTAAATATTCAGCATATCATGTCATCATCATCAAGAACCTCATCAATCAAGCGCTCACCATCAAGGGATTTCCTACATATTATTCCAAGAAAGAAGTTGATCTATGATGGTACAATTCGATTGGCAAATTCTATGTCATATCCCATGGATGATTTCTTGGAGGAGAAAACAAGAGCAAATGAAATTTTTCGATGTTGT
>NW_021324474.1:0-279 GCF_001605985.2 Dendrobium catenatum | reverse complement strand
TAAGAAAATAAATGCAATAAAATCATGTCCCAAAGTAAAAAATCACAAAATATTAGTCTATCAGAACTCCCAAGGTACAATTAAGAAAGAATATATATAATCCAATCATGTCCCATCACTAAATGGGTCTTCAAGAGAATCTTTTGCGCTGCCCCCTGGCAGAACAAAATTTTATTGTAAGAGTAATTTTGAAGTTCTATTGATTTTTGAAGTTCGTAAGTTGTTTTTATGGGAAGATACCGAGTGGTACCAAGCATGTTCCTTAGCAGTACCGAGCAT
>NW_021324473.1:0-277 GCF_001605985.2 Dendrobium catenatum | reverse complement strand
TTTGGGCGGTTCTTTAAGAAGTATCATGCCTAATGAAACATCAAATTCTCCCCTTCAAATTCATAGAAACCAAATCAAATTCAAAATCATCAATCAATTGTTTTCAGTTTTACTTTCCTTAAGGTTAGGTCCTTCCTTCCCTTAGGATTAGACCCGGTAGTGGTGGAGTACGCCCTCTGTGGCACCATCCTGATTCTCGTTCACTAGTGGTGGAGTACGCCCCCCCGTGGCACCACCCTAGCATTTGACTTGGGGATTAGTGGTGGAGTATGCCCTT
>NW_021324472.1:0-323 GCF_001605985.2 Dendrobium catenatum | reverse complement strand
CCATCCCAAAATTGTTTTGAGATGAGCACGCTTAACTACGGAGTATCTTAAATAAAATTTCAACTATTACACCAAAAGACAACTTGATGTTTAAGAGTACATTGAGCTTTTTTTACTTAAGAGGTTTCATATGTGTCATGCTCTTATTAGAGTTGATAATCCTTCTATATCATATGTTCATGCATTCTAGCAAGATTCGATGCTTTATTTAAATTAGATGTGGCAGAAAATATTTTAGCATTATTGATATTTTGATGTCTTGATCGGACACGAATCTCGAGGCAAAATTGTGAGACCTCGTTCCCTTACTGTTCCTCTCAGAT
>NW_021324471.1:0-371 GCF_001605985.2 Dendrobium catenatum | reverse complement strand
TCAGCTAATATGGCTCCAATGACTTCTACCAAGGTGCCATTCTTTCTTTCATGTGAGTTTGAAGCAGATCTGCCTAGAAAGCCTTCTAAGTCCTTTGCTTGCCCTTCTTGAATTTAACTTTTTCTTCACCCTTCTCTTTGATTAGGTGAGTTTTCTAATTTGGGCAATCCAACTTAAAGTGCCCTTGCTTCTTGCATTCAAAATATATAACATTAGAGGAAGTTTTGGAATTTTTATTAGATTTACCTTTATTCCAATATTGATGACATCTTTGCTTTTTCTCTTGAGAAAGTTCTTGAATTATCTTATCATCAGTGCTATGTCATCATCATCTTCAGGTGCAGAATTATTACTATTAGAATCTTCAGCCT
>NW_021324470.1:0-285 GCF_001605985.2 Dendrobium catenatum | reverse complement strand
GCCTTGATTACGGCCATATACTATAACATTATTTCAAAGTTTATGAGGAGGTTGGAATTCATTGCAACGGAGGAGCAACAAAATAATAACTTCTTCGCTCCACGTGTCCAGACATTACTAAAAAAAGTTGAGGAGGAGGCTAGACGAATGCCTGAGCCAATCCGGCTTAACTTGAATGAATTTCAAGTTGTTGACATGTCCTCTAGATCATACCGTGTCGACATACTAGACGGGAGGAGGTGCAAGTGCAGTTGTGAAAAACCTATGCTGTATCACTCGCCATGT
>NW_021324469.1:0-217 GCF_001605985.2 Dendrobium catenatum | reverse complement strand
ATGTTAATACAAACGCATCAGTCAAATCTCTGCGAGATCGAACGGCTACTGCTCAGCCAGACGGTACAACAGGCTCGGCTCAACTGGTTTCTTTGAGATGACCAATCGCCGTCTCTCTTTCCCTCTTTCTCTCCTCGCACTCCTAATCGGCTAATCGTGCCATGTAAAAGTCGTCTGCGATGTTCGTTGGGTCGCCATTGTGGCAGGGAGGTATGAG
>NW_021324468.1:0-895 GCF_001605985.2 Dendrobium catenatum | reverse complement strand
GGAGTCCGCTGACGAGCAGAAATCCGACGTCGGGTAGGAGACCGCCGAAAATTCGTCGACGAGCAGGAGTCTGACGACAAGTAGAAGTTCGCTGACGAGCAGAAGTCCGGCGTCGGGTAGAAGTTCAACATCGGGTAGAAGACCGACGAAAATTCACCGACGAGTAGGAGTCTGGCGTCGAGTAGAAGTCCGCTGACGAGCATAAGTCTGATGTCGGGTAGAAGTCCGCTTACGAGCAGAAGTCCGACGTCGGGTAGAAGTCTGCTGACGAGCAGATGTCCGACGTCGGGTAGAAGACCGACGAAAATTCGTCGACGAGCAGGAGTCTGATGACGAGTAGGCGTCCGCTGACGAGCAGAAATCCGACGTCGGGATAGGAGTATAGCGTTAGGTAGAATTCCAACGAAAGTCCTGCAAGGCAAAAATTTAGCAACATGAGGAAATTCAATATCGGGTAAAAATTTAACTTTGTGAAGAAGTTAAATGGAAGTCCCTTGACGGCATTCTGACGACGTTAACCAAGGATGTAAGACTTATCCGAGGTTGTATGTCGGAGCTTTTTCTCGATGACGTTAACCTGTGTGAAAGAGGTCGAGAGAATCCACCAAGGATGTGAGGCCTTTCCGAGGTTGTATGTTGGAGGCTTTGCTCGACGACATTAACCTGTGTGGAAGAGGTCGAGAGAATCCACCAAGAATGTGAGGCCTTTCCGAGGTTGTATGTTGGAGGCTTTGCTTGACGACGTTAACCTGTGTGGAAGAGGTCGAGAGAATACACCATGTATGTGAGACCTTTCCGAGGTTGTATGTCGGAGCCTTTGCTCGACGACGTTAATCTGCATGGAAGAGGTTCGAGAGAATCCACTAAGGATGTAGGACCTTTCCGAGGTTGATGT
>NW_021324467.1:0-351 GCF_001605985.2 Dendrobium catenatum | reverse complement strand
TTCCTTAGAAATCTTTTGAATTGCCTTGTGATGAAGGAAACTTTATCGCTTTCAGATCCGGAAGATTCAGAATCTGATTTGTGCTCCTTCAGTGCAACTATTTTCTCCTTCTTGTTCTCACCTGGATCAAGATTTCTTTGATTCATTCCTTACTCGTAAGCAATGAGTGAGCCAAGTAAGTTATCAATAGAATAAGTGTTTAAGTTCTTATATTCAGTGATTGCTGTGATTTTAGCATCATATGACGAAGGCAAGCATCTCAAAATCTTATTTACTTTTTCATAGTTTAAAATTTCTTTTCCTAATGCATGCAATGAAGTAACTATCTGAGTAAACCTAGTATACATGTCA
>NW_021324466.1:0-266 GCF_001605985.2 Dendrobium catenatum | reverse complement strand
CTACAATTCCACTAACATTCTAGCCGTCTGATCTCCAACCACAGCCCATGCATGTCAAGATAAGGAGTGGCCTTGGTAGTACAGCTTCAACTTCTAATGATAATACAGCTTCAACTCCGAATATCAGCGAGTAAGGAGTGGCCTTGGTTGGCGTTGTATAGGTTGTGCGATATGCCCATAGCGCCTCTGCCATCTTCATATGATATTCTCTCTTATTCTTGGTGAGAATCTTCTTTAGTAATTTCACCAGTGTTTTGTTGAAGGCT
>NW_021324465.1:0-251 GCF_001605985.2 Dendrobium catenatum | reverse complement strand
TCGGCCTGGCCGATCAGTATAAATCCCAGAAGATCGGTCAGAGCATCGCCCTGGATGTACTCCTGGACGATTGAAAATTGGCTTGATCGTCCAGGCCGATCAGTTCAAATCCAGGATAAATTGTCCTGAGCATCGCCTTGTTTTTGGGCTGGCCGATATATATCGTCCTGAAGTAACTTAAGGTTTTTGAATAGATCGTCCTGGCCAATCCTGAGATCATCCAGGACGATATGATCGTATCAATCATCCTT
>NW_021324464.1:0-277 GCF_001605985.2 Dendrobium catenatum | reverse complement strand
CTAACTTAAATTATTTAATTTATTGACTTAAATTTAATTGATGTTATAAAAGTACACAATGACCATTGAATTGAAATTGAATTATTAAGGTTAAGAAGTAGATTTGGATAGATTAAAATGGAAAATCCAAGCAACCTGAATTTTGAATTTGTAATCTTATTAAATCCTTATAATAAACTCATTAAGATTGTAAGAAGATTTTAAGCAAAACTGATATTTATAATCATTAACTTTGTACTCCATAAAAAAAAAAATAAAAAGAAATGTGATAAGAAAA
>NW_021324463.1:0-250 GCF_001605985.2 Dendrobium catenatum | reverse complement strand
GAATTGATGCTATCAAATATTCTGTATTTTTATTTTATATTGAACATTAGTATGTTAATGTAGTTTTTTTTGTTTTTTTTAGCTATTCAATGATGGAAGGCATCCAATGATCATGGTAGGTTGTGCTTGGGACTTGGTAGACCTTTGGTTTGCTAGCTTGATTGGTCCTTGGCTGCTGTTGGTTCTCGGGTTGGCTTATGGTCCACGATTTTGGGCTTATGGTCCACGATTTTGGGCTTATGGTGAAGTT
>NW_021324462.1:0-441 GCF_001605985.2 Dendrobium catenatum | reverse complement strand
TTTCAAAATTCCTAAAGAAAACTAATATTTTCAAAACATGTTTTCAAAATTCCACCAACATACCTTCATCCTGATACGAAGGTGTACGAATAGTTCAAAAACTAATTGTACACTATGATAAAATATCGTACGGTACGCTTCACAAAATATTACTCGTACAGGACGATAGCAGGGACGATCAAATGTCATCTTTGTTCATCGTATGGTATGATCTATATTGTACCGTACAAATAATGAAAATCAAGGCATCATTCAGGATGATCAAATATCGTCTCTGTTCATTGTATGGTACTATCGTAATAATAAAGTATGATGAGACAAAAAACACAGGATCGTCTAGGACGAACTCTGGGATGATCAGAATTCGTCTCTATTCATCGTATTATACGAAAGGGTTCGTACAGTACGATTTTCAATTTGTAATTAAGCCTTGATTTCTTG
>NW_021324461.1:0-208 GCF_001605985.2 Dendrobium catenatum | reverse complement strand
TACAGTTAATGTTGTAGTGAGAAGTATGATATATGTTAATTATTTTCTCCTTAAACGAAGCATTGCAGCTCTCATGAAGGAGCCAAACGTTCAAAATCTCAACTTTTTTTTTTTAGTACAGGCATCCTCAAAGTATAATATAACCAAAGTATGGTGGGAGAAGTACTATTCATCTCTTTCTCAAATAAAAGTTTAGAAATAAAAATGT
>NW_021324460.1:0-536 GCF_001605985.2 Dendrobium catenatum | reverse complement strand
GTTGTTCTTGAGCTTTGGAGGTGTTTGTTGGCTGATTAGGGAGCATTTGCCGGAGGAGTTTTGTTGGACGTTTGGACTTTCTTGCTATGGTGGACCATTGGTTTGCTAGCTCTAAGCACATACTTTACTTAACCTACATTTTGATGCATGTGAGGAAACCGTTATGTTGGTTGTTCTGAGGATAGCGTCTTTTTAAATTTCTTTTGTTTCTTTTGATATCTCTTCTCGTTTTATCCGTCAGTTTTGTGTTATAGATGATTACTACTATTTATATCGAGTTTGGTTATAGATTTGTCCATCGTTCTCCTTATCGGCTTTTGTATCTAGTTTGTCTGCATCAAACTGTTTTCTTTGGAATAGCTTGCGAGCTATGTCCAACTTCCCTCCTTCCTTTCCTCTTTGAGAAAGCTTGCGAGCTTGTCTCCATTTCTTTTCGGCTTCTAACCTCTTCTTCTATCCGCAAGAATGCACCCCACATGTATCCTTCTTCTCTCAATGAATGAATGCAACTTTAGGTGTCTTGTTTGAGTTGTTTG
>NW_021324459.1:0-227 GCF_001605985.2 Dendrobium catenatum | reverse complement strand
TTTTTTGTTGCTTCTTAAAGCAGCTTTCTAGTATAAAAATTTTAATTTTTGTACTAAAAAATTGCTTTAAGAAGCAATAAGAAAGTCGTTTCAAATGAAGCTTTAGTGTAAGGCCAACTTATAGAAGAGCTGAGTTAACTTACTGAAAGAAAAAAAAGGGTCAATTTGGGTCAGTACAAGATAATAATTTAAATATTTTAATTTCTTATATATATATATAATTCCTT
>NW_021324458.1:0-233 GCF_001605985.2 Dendrobium catenatum | reverse complement strand
GCTAGGGCTTGGAATTGGTTCTTGATTTTTGTTTGTTAGCGCCCATAAAAGATATATGACAGAATAGTTTTAAGGAAGTTATTTGGTTTCATAGAGTCGTCTAGTTCTTGCTCTGGCTAGGGTTAGGTAATATACCAGGTTTTTAGTGCGTATAAATAAAATGCTTTTTTAACATTGCATCCGTCTTTGATGTCTAATGATAGTTTCCTTTTTTATGTTTATTTTCATTCCTT
>NW_021324457.1:0-298 GCF_001605985.2 Dendrobium catenatum | reverse complement strand
CCCTCTGAATCTAAAATTGAAGATGATGAAATAAAGGGAATTCAAGGAGTAGAGACTATGACATTAGGAGAAAGGGTAGAACCTCAGGAAGAGTTGCTAAGATAATGGAGATATTCTTCTAGTCATCCTAAAGAGATAATTTTCGGAGACCCGTTAGAAGGTGTAAGGACTATGCATGGACTTAGGAAAGAGGTTAGTCATTTAGCATTCATCTTTATGATTGAACCTACAAGTATAGATCAAGCCATAGGAGATGAATTCTGGATTCTAGCAATGCAAGAAGAGCTGAATCAATTCA
>NW_021324456.1:0-413 GCF_001605985.2 Dendrobium catenatum | reverse complement strand
ATGGATACCGGCTGAAGGTGCCGATGATCCACCGGCGAAGTCACCATTGATCGCGGAAAGCCCGCGAAATCCAAATTCAAAAACCAGGAAGAAGATTCTCTCTCTAGAATTCAAACCGGAGCTTCTCTCTCTAGAATAATGATCAAAAAATTAGAGGCCTTTTTTGGTCATAGTTGAAATGATATTTTTTTCAATTCTCGTAGTGAGAAAATAGGTCCTCTTAGAGATAAACTAGCATGGAGATATAATCAAGAGGAAGATTCTTTGCTACATAAGAAATTGTATTCGAAATATGGCCATCTTTTTTTTTCTTTTTTTTTGAGGAAATGCTAGAAGCAAATTTATTAAAAGAAATCAAGTAACAAAACAAACTATGACAAGAAACACTTGTCACATTCCTCCTTTAACAAATT
>NW_021324455.1:0-238 GCF_001605985.2 Dendrobium catenatum | reverse complement strand
TTTTATCTACAAACCCATCTGCCTTCCAAAATTTACCTAAGGACTTATTCCGTTAAAACTCCCTCGCCGAAGAAAACAAAAAGCGAGCGGAGGCCGGGGCCAAATTTTTGGAGCCCACATCTATCCACTTTATTTCTATGGGATGGACAACCCAAAATGCTCTATACACACTCCCCTCTTTATGATTGCTCTTTTTGAATCTTATGGCATATTCCTCTTTAAAAATTATTGAATTAGT
>NW_021324454.1:0-279 GCF_001605985.2 Dendrobium catenatum | reverse complement strand
CGTATTTATCTGGTGGCCTCAAAAGAAAAAGGCCCATTAGCCATAAATGGGCCAGCCCCAATAAATGAATTAATTATTCTGAAAGAAAATAAAAAAAAGAAGATGCTAGCGTATTTGAACCAAAATCCTTATCTATTTGTAGACCGACAATCAAAGTTCCCCGATTTCCAGCCAATAAGAATAAGTTTCTGGGATGGGACGACATTGAAAGAAAATATAATTTTAGAGGCAAACCAGAAGGTGTACTGAGTTTTTTTTCTAAGAGTTTTATTGCGTATA
>NW_021324453.1:0-648 GCF_001605985.2 Dendrobium catenatum | reverse complement strand
CTCCCTCGCCGAAAAAAAAGAGCGAGGGGAGGCCGAGACCGAATTTTCGGAGCCCACATCTTACCACAGTAGTAGGCCAATAAGACATACCCTTATCTCCCTCCCTCACTCTCAAAAATGTGCTCCACATACCTCAATTATTCACAAACCTAGTCTTCATACAAAAACTTACTAGTGATCATAATTTGAAGTCCTATTTTGCCTATTATAGGACCAGGAATCGGGGAAGAAGATTGAACTTGGTACGGAGAGAAATTGATTGTATTACCTAGAAGAGCTAAACAAATCCACTATTATCAATAATGGCTATTTTATGTTATCATTATCTAATAAAAAATATACTATTTGGCTTCATCATTATAGAATAGGACATTCATCTTTTGATGTCTTAAAAAATATGCACACAATTTTTTTATACCGATCTACCAATAGCTGAGACAATTTCAATAAACTTATTAGAAAAAAAATCTAAATTGATAAGACATTTCTAAGAAATAAATGTGCTCATGTCTGAGTTATAGACTAAATGATATGGAAATAGCTAGAAAAAAATGAAAGAATGAATTTAAAAAGGTCCACTATGATTTCTTTTGAATTCTTATAGGAGTAGAAAGGAATTAGTTCAAGTGAAGTGTATTAAAGATGAAG
>NW_021324452.1:0-320 GCF_001605985.2 Dendrobium catenatum | reverse complement strand
TTTTTAAAATATGTTTTCAAAATTCCACCAACAAAGAGCATTAAAAGATGTTGGAGCATCTATAATATGAAACTTAGCTTCAGTTTTAAAATCCTCAATCTCCAACAACAGAGTAACTGAACCCAAAGCCCTCTCGCCATTTTCGTTAAAACCCCGTAAGATCATCTTGTCTGAGCTGAGCTTACGTACGTCTATTCTCAAATAGGCAAGAGTTCTTAGAGTCATAATATTAACTGATGCACCAGGATCTACAAGGATATGTGACAATTTGAAGTTATCTATATTCACTGTTATGTATAGTGGACGGTTGTGATCAGCCG
>NW_021324451.1:0-478 GCF_001605985.2 Dendrobium catenatum | reverse complement strand
TATCATGGGTTAGCCTTAATAAAGAACCTTGAATTATTCTAAGTCTTTGACTGAAAGAGGAATTTAAGATGATCAATCTTAACAAGAATTGTTCATGAGTTTTCTCAAATGGAGTTATAAAGCTAAGAGTAAACTTAGCTAATATTTGATTTTAAAATATTACCATAAGAGAAAACTTCAGATGATGAACAAAATCTTTTATATAATTTTTTTTATTTATCTTCATCTCATGCCTTAAGATCCACATTCTATCAGAGTTAAACCACATGACAGAGGACAAATCATCGTATCCATGTAGTACCCTTAAGAAGTAAGATTTAAAGGCCTCTTAAACTCTAAACTACAAGAAGACTTAAAAGTGAGGAAATTCCAAATATTTTCAAACTTCAATATATCAATCAATAATTATTCATTCCTAAGATTATAAAAATCATAACATGATTGAATAAAAGATTTGAAAATATATTTGAATTTAACC
>NW_021324450.1:0-990 GCF_001605985.2 Dendrobium catenatum | reverse complement strand
CTGTGTGGAAGAGGTCGAGAGAATCCACCAAGGATGTAAGATCTTTCTGAGGTTGTATGTCGAAGCCTTTGCTCGACAACGTTAACCTTTGTGGAAGAGGTCGGGAGAATCCACCAAGGATGTAAGACCTTTCCGAGTTTGTATGTTGGAGCCTTTTGCTCGACGACGTTAACCTGTCTGGAAGAGGTCGGGAGAATCCACCAATGATGTAAGACCTTTCTGAGGTTGTATGTCTGAGCCTTTGCTCGACGACGTTAACCTGTGTTTAAGAGGTCGAATCGGATCTCCCTGAGATCGATTTTGTCTTGATTTGGAAGGGGGCGAATGCCGCATGTATTCTGAATCAAAGATAAATAATGGTCTATCTTTAGATTGTTATTGCCTTTTTGAGGTTGAGATTAAGACATTGCCTAAGGAGTAGAAGTCCAGCAAGGGACTGTATATGGCTTTCAGAAGTATCCTTGCATTTGCCGGGAGTTCCTTGAAATATCATATTGATATTAAAAGCATTGGAGGGATCTTCTTGATCATAGTTGGAGTCAAAGTTGCCCCCCAGTCCAGATCTAATTTCCATGAACTTGATGAAGCAATAGTTGAAGTCAGGAAGTTGACATTATGATCTTTTGAGGTTGGAACCAAATTTGCCCCCCAGTCGGGAATTACTTTTCATGAAATTGATGAAGTAATGACTGATGTCAGGAAGTTTTCATGAACGTCCTTTTGAGATTTGAGCAAAAATTTGCGCCCCAGTCGGGAATTACTTTCCATGAAAATGATGAAGTAATGACTGATGTCAGGAAGTTTCCATGAACATCCTTTTGAGATTGGAGCAAAAATTTGCTCACAGTCGGGAACCAGTTTCCCACAGACAGCGCCAAACTGTTGCGTCCTGAAATATTCGAGGCGGTAGAGAAATATATGGTTTAACGTCTTAGCATTATACGAATATCCAACACACAAGCAGATAAGATAGAGGGTGAAACATTCATA
>NW_021324449.1:0-424 GCF_001605985.2 Dendrobium catenatum | reverse complement strand
AGGAAGAAAAGTAGGAGGCGTCGGATTCTGAGAAGCACAGAGACAACCTCAGCCTACCCTATGTTCGGCTTTACATTTTAGGAGAAACTTTTATGTTTAAATTGACATTTTATTATAAATTTGGGATTATCTTCCCGGAGGGTCAGGACATAAGATCTAAAAAAAATCTGCCTCAGAACCTAAATCTAATTTGGGTACTACAAAGTAGTGACCCGAACCTAACTAATGAAATGCAAATCTGGACTTACCCCAGCCTGGATTGGGGAGCCAGCTAACCACCTAGGAACTTTAAAACCATGTATCCAGTCTTTTATGAAAGATGGGTAGGGACGTTGCTTAAGTTTTAAGGAATTGGGGGTCGACATCTAAGACAGTTCCTAATTGGCTCCTTGACTTATGTAGGGTGAAAAATGTCTAGAAATAC
>NW_021324448.1:0-312 GCF_001605985.2 Dendrobium catenatum | reverse complement strand
AGAACTATGCATGGTCCTGAAAGACCAAGATTAAGTTTGATTTAATATCCAGCTATGATATTCAAGAAGTGTGATCGTCATGTTTTCATTCGAAACCTTATCGAAGAAGGATGTATCTCCCTAAAGGAAGATAACACTATTCAACGATAATCCTTCGAATGCGATAACAACAATCATTTTTTAATTTTACCCAAAGAAAACTAATAAATTTTTTAGAAAATTAATTTTGAAATCAGATGAATGTGTGGTTCCAAATCTTCTACGAGCGCAAGCCATCGTAGTTAATTACATCATAGGCAGACAGCGTCCCCT
>NW_021324447.1:0-528 GCF_001605985.2 Dendrobium catenatum | reverse complement strand
TACTTTCATCTTCAGGCCTCCTGGCCTCTGGCAGCTGCAAATCTGGTTTCTTTAACAAACTCATAAAAATCCTCTTAACTGCTTCCCTTTTAAATGGATATGGTTTTGTCAATCTCTCTCTAAAAGGGACAAAGTTAGGGTCTCTGGTGTACTGAGGAGTGATCTGAAAGGGCTGTCTCTGAGCTGGCTGTGGTGGCGGTGGTTGAGGAACACTGGGCTGACTAGCCATTGGCATTTTTCCCTTGTCGACTGCCGACACTACTGTCTTTTTCTCAAAAGTCTTAACCAATCTAGGACCTTTCTTGTCTTCAGACTACTCTCGTAGGAATGTCATCTTATGAGCCTCTTCCTGCAAATTGCTAGCCTTTTTAAGAAGTTTTTCAAAACTTTTAATGGTGAAACCCTTCAGGAGAAAAGCAACAGGGCCGTGGATATTATTAAGGAGGATCTCCACCGCATGTTGCTCTTATAACTGGGGTTCACACTTCATTGAGAGGTTTCGCCACCTCAAGATGTACTCAACCAAAG
>NW_021324446.1:0-215 GCF_001605985.2 Dendrobium catenatum | reverse complement strand
GGCTCCCGTGGATGCTCCTTCGGTTCCTTGGCTTGGGCTGTTTTTCCGTGAAAAGCAATAGTTTTTTAATGTTTGTCTTTTGGAATTCCTATGAGAATGCAATGTTTGTCTTTTGGTATTCCCCTTTCATATCTATAAATATGAGGGGCTTGTAATGTTTGAAAATGGTGAATGAAATATTATTTTTAGAAAAGCATAACCTGCGGGTTTGCTTG
>NW_021324445.1:0-380 GCF_001605985.2 Dendrobium catenatum | reverse complement strand
AGGTCAGGTGCTCAAACCGCTCACGGTAGTCTGCTATTGATCCCTCCTATGCCAGAGGAAAGAACTGCTAGTAGAAATCTCCTCCCCGGTCGGTTTGGAAACTTTCTATTATGTAGTCCTTGAATTCCCTCCAATTCTTAATAGGTCTCCTCTAGTCTCTCCATTGGTACCATGACAGTGCCTTCCCCTCCAAACATAGGCCTGAAGCTGTCAGC
This sequence comes from Dendrobium catenatum, assembly GCF_001605985.2. Taxonomy (NCBI): domain Eukaryota; kingdom Viridiplantae; phylum Streptophyta; class Magnoliopsida; order Asparagales; family Orchidaceae; genus Dendrobium; species Dendrobium catenatum. The sequence goes on along the minus strand of NW_021324445.1, from coordinate 165 downwards.
TTCTCCTCCCCCATTAGCCCATTAAAAGCAAAGTATATCTCCACCTTATAGATCCACTCATATGCATCATCCCCCTCGAAGATAGGCATCTTCAACTTCCTCACCTTCTGATCTCCCCCGTTTCCCCTCATTCCTCTATAGTTTCCCCTTTACCGAGTGTTTGAC
>NW_021324444.1:0-573 GCF_001605985.2 Dendrobium catenatum | reverse complement strand
TAGCATAAAGAACCGAGTGGTCAGTAGCTGTTTCCTTCTGTGCTTCTTGGTTAACGTGGATTTCCTCGCTGCAAAGTTGGGAATACAGTGAGTCAAGATCGGCTGGTTGAGAGGAGTTTCGAATGTATGTTTTGAAAGAATTGTATGTCGCCGGCAGCCCATTGAGGATGTAGATAGATATGTCTTCAGGGTCGACGATGGAGCCTGAGGCGGCGATGTTGTCGACTATAGTCTTGACTTGAGTTAGGTATTGCTGCATAGAAAGATTCTTCATCTGAATATGATGAAGTTCGTTCTTTAATTGGATGACGCGAGAACGGCTGGCGAGCTGAAGACGACGTTCAAGAATCGTCCAGACGTCACGAGCAGTAGTTGCCGTAATGACATAAGGCAAGATTGTAGGGGAAATTGCCGAAAATAATGTGGAGATCAGTGTGCTGTCGGTGAGCTTCCAGGTCCCGTAGGCGGAGGAGGTGGTATCAGGCGGCGGCTGTGACGTTCCATTGAGATGTTCGTCATAACCGGTGGCGGTGAACTGTTGGAGAATTTGAATTCTCCAAATAGCGTAATTAT
>NW_021324443.1:0-374 GCF_001605985.2 Dendrobium catenatum | reverse complement strand
TAATTGAGGAATCAAATCCACTGGCGACAATGGATTGCTGCCATAAACGACTTGAAAAGGACTATGGCCTGTTGCTTGATTAGTGGATCGGTTGAAGGCAAATTCAATTTGTGGAAGGATAAGATCCCATTGTTTTAAATTTTTCCCCACAAAACAGCGGAGGAGATTACCAAGACTTCGGTTGACCGTCTCCGTCTGGCCGTCCGTTTGCGGATGGGCAGTAGAGCTGAAAAGGAGCTTAGTTCCCAATTTGGCCCATAAGGTCCTCCAAAAATGGCTCAAAAACTTAACGTCACGGTCCGACGTGATGGTTTTTGGGATCCCATGCAAACGTACTACCTCCTTGAAGTATAGATCAGCGACATGCGATGCAT
>NW_021324442.1:0-209 GCF_001605985.2 Dendrobium catenatum | reverse complement strand
TCTCTCCCTCTGTCTCTCTTGCTCTCTCCCTTGCTCTCTCTTGCTCTCTCTTGTTCTTTCTCTTGCTTGCTCTCACTTGCTCTCTCTCTCTATCTCCCTCTCAATTGCACTCCCTTTCTCTTTCTCTCCCTCTCTCTCTCTCTCTCTTGTTCTCTCTCTCTCTTTCTCTCTCTTCCTCTCCCTCTTTCTCACTCACTCTCTCTCTCTCT
>NW_021324441.1:0-232 GCF_001605985.2 Dendrobium catenatum | reverse complement strand
AACGTAACAGAAAATTCTATGTTTAACTTAAGCTGGAAAAAATTACGAATTGAATCTAGAGTCGGACGACGACCATTAAATTTCCCAACCAACACAAACTCAAATGGAGTAGCCAAGGCCAACATTTCAATATCAGAAATCCAAAGAGAAGGAAGACCATTGCATGAGGTGATTTTGAGACCAGGAAATTTCAGCGCAGAAGAAGACCCTGAAAGAATCTCCCGGAAAGAAT
>NW_021324440.1:0-343 GCF_001605985.2 Dendrobium catenatum | reverse complement strand
CCTGATACATCATGTCTCTTCAGTGGGGCAAAACATCATGTCTCTTCAATGGGGCAAAACAATTGTTAGCTCGATGCCGATAGATAGCCTCGCTAGATTCCACTGATCGATTAATTATGCCGTCAATTACTCCCTTTGAAATAATAACAAATAGATTTCCCATTCTAAAATAAAAAAAGTTCAAATAAAATATGAAAGTTATCCCAAATTAAATCTAAACTTAGGGCTCAAGCATCCCTATCAACAATTTTAAAATTAAAAGACTGACCAAATATTAGTTTAATATTTGAATATTATATTATTATGATATTAAGATTAAATAAGAATAATAACCAACTGAGAA
>NW_021324439.1:0-235 GCF_001605985.2 Dendrobium catenatum | reverse complement strand
GGGGGCTAGAGAGGAGGAGGTTCCCGCTCCCGCTCCCACTCCCGCTCCCGTTCCTGATCCTGTCCCTCTCCACCAGCACTCACCGGTTGATTAGTTAATAAAGAGGTTTGATCGTTGGGAGACTCGTTTTGACGCCTACGTTGCTGCACAGGAGCAGCAACACTTCGAGGACATTGTCCGCTATTAGCAGCACCGCGGTGAGGATTTAGCCCGATTTGACAGTTTTCTTACTCAG
>NW_021324438.1:0-538 GCF_001605985.2 Dendrobium catenatum | reverse complement strand
TGTTAAGGAGGGGGATTTGGTTGGTGCTCATTCTTTACAAAAGGCTATAGATAATCCCCCTTTGGTTGAGGTGGATCAATGTGATGTTGTTGTTCCACTAGATATCAATTGTGCTCTTATGGTTGATGGGTGTGATCCTTCTATACTTAATGTTGGGGGACAAGAAAATAAGGCTACATTGACTGAGGATCAATGTGATGATGATTTCCATAATATTAATGATTTTTTTCTCCTAATGTGGCTATCCTTGGGACAACGGATGTTAATTTGATTAGAGATGGTGTGATGGAGGATTGTATTATTGCTTTGACTCATATCGAGGAGGGTGTAGATTGTAGAGTAGATAGGGGGATTTGTCAAGATCATGTGTTGATGGCTAATGAATCGTTTGGTGATTTGGATAATTCTGATTGTCCTTTGGATCATGGTGTACCAGTTATTCCTCCCCATGTTAAGGGGATTGTAGGTTGCGAAACTCTTGTTGATGTCCCTATTGATCTAATTTCACCAAATGTTCTTAAGCCTCAATTTATTTTGA
>NW_021324437.1:0-356 GCF_001605985.2 Dendrobium catenatum | reverse complement strand
GGTTTTAGACCGAACCACTATAAATTTGGTGTCATTTTCTTTACTGTTTTTACTTTTCCACATTTAATTTTTTTATTTTTAAAAACTCTGTGGTTGAAAAACATTTTCTACAAAACTTAAAAGAAACAATTTTATTTCAGTTCAACATATTTTTAAAAGGGGGCTTAAAATTTTTAAACTATCAATTCACCCCCCCTCTTGGTAGCCTTGGGACATTAACTTAGGCTTAACATCCTAATTACTAGACTCAACAAGATTTACACAGATAGTCACTTCACTGCATGCATTAGAAAGAGAACTATCAAACTATGAAAAAGTGAACAAGATTTTGAGATTCTTGCCTTTGTCATATGATG
>NW_021324436.1:0-2534 GCF_001605985.2 Dendrobium catenatum | reverse complement strand
GGGGAGATCAACGTTGGATCTTTGGAAGAAGATGATGCTTGATGGATTTCCAAGAACAAGAGAACAAACCAAGCTCAAAGGCTTCAATTCATATAATATTCATCAATATCTCAACTCTTCTTATATCATACTACATATAATAATTAGATAGAAAACTGGAGAAAACTAGAAAGTTCTAGAATCCTATAAAAAGCTTGTAACAAACTAGACAACATATGTCTAAGAAATGATTTAAGCTATAATGCTCTGCATCAGATGGATTTTGCTAGCAAGCCGCCTACCAGAGTTTGGATCATTGGACTCCAAGGAAAATTATTCCAATAGCTTCAGTATGAGGGAATATCCCAACTTTGTTTCAAATTTGATTGTGGGCTCCAAAAATTTGGCCCCGGCCTCCGCCCGCTGATTGATTTTCTTTTTCTTCAACGAGGGAGTTTTAATGGATTTAGTTCCAGGGTAAATTTTGGAAGGCAGATGGGTTTGTAGATAATATACTACCCAGAGATTTCACCCTCATTTTGTGAGGATTTTATGATATGAGTTCTAGTTTCATATAGGGGCAAGCCCCTATAGTTAATTACCCCTCCCAATAACAAGAGAGAACTTTGATTAAGGCTAGTCATCGATCATATATGTAGAGATACACAATATCTGGCACATAGTAATAGCATGGGCTTAAGTGTTTGAAATTTAGAGATTTGAAGGTTGGAAGATTGATATTTAAAAAACTTGAAATTTCACCATCTTGCACTTAAAGCGGATGGTGGGGGAATGGGTGATGGAACCGATCGAGATCCCATGGTTATGTCATGCTAGGCCATCGTGGTCCCTGGTATACTTAGTCAAAGGAGCTAGTCGACCCAACCTGACAGAAGGATCCTTGTCGGTAGCCATGGGTTGCTTCGTCCAAGGGGACCTTATAGACCTAAGGTGAATGTTTGTCTAAGGGGACAAATTTGAGTCCACCATAGCTAACAGAGGGCTTTGTGCCCTATCGATCATATCATATTGATTTATATCTCAAGGATTTAATGCCATTAAGGAACACATTGGCCTTGGGGATAACCGGTATTTGGTGGTGCCATTTGACTGCAAAACCACTCGGTTCAAAGGGCCCCGGGTCATAACCATTTATCCTGCGGTGACATTTGGCGGCGAAACTGTTGGTCAGAGGACACTTACCATGTCCTTACTAGCAGGAGATTATTTGAGAATAGATCCTAGTGATATTTTCGACTAGACATTTAGCTCTATGTGAGCTAAAGTTATATTCGAATTTGTCCACCTCGACAAACTGTTGCGGAGGGTGGATGCATTTTACTTTAAGTAGTTTTGATGGTTGATTTCAAATTTAAATATTTAGGTTTTTGGATATTTTTGAATGAAATTTTTGGAGTTAAAATTTTGGATCTTCAAATATTTGGGATGGCATTTAAATAGGTCGAATGAACCCCTCTGATTGAGATTTTTGTTTAATACGGCCATCATCAGGGTATTTAGGATCATTTTCATTTGATTACACCATGTCGATCCTATTAATTTGCTGATATGGGATTGAGTTTCATAGGTTTAGTGCCTTTATTAGTGAATTTATATTGTTATAGGCCTTGAAGGCCTAATATGAATGTATTAAGACAAATATATCAATCGTCACCATCGTATATTTATTTGATAGTTCAAACCCTTTCGACTCCTATTGATCTGCATAGAAGGATCAGGTTTAAACTTGAATTCACTTGTTGACCCGTACAACATCCCTAAATGTCACGTGTGTACCAAGAACACGTTCGTCGGGGCCCATGCGGGTGTTTGGGAGCATTTTATGACTATTTGTAAAACCTTATCGACTCGTATCTACCTACTTAGGAGGATTGGGATTAAATTTATTGACCCGTGCAGCATCCCTAGACGTCATGTGTGTACCAATAACATGCTCGCCGGGGCCCATGTGGGTGTTTAACTATATTTTTCCCTTTGTGTACCTATGTGTATATAAATTATAGTGCATGTATGGGGGCACTTATTTCAGACTTTGTTGATGTCTTATATCTTCTTGTACGAATGTTGCAGATCTGGTGGCATGGTGTAGCAGCTTCTAAATTGAGTTGTTTGCTACTTTGTACAGGCAGACTGTCGTGTACTACTCATTACTTTATGCAGGTGGATTGTAGTGTACTAATGAATCTACTGCTTTTTGATTGATAGATGTTGTCATTTACTGCACCTCCCTTATATATTTCTTCTGGATGATATGTTAAGTGTGTAGCGAGTTTCCTACATAAGCTCATTGGAACTTGCATTTGTCAAATTCTTTATGCATTTTGTTCTGATCATTAGTCTTTTTAGTACATTCGCTACTACTGTATGTAAGTAGATGTATTCATTTATGAGCTGAAATTGACTACATGATACTGTATTTACTGAAGTCTTTCTGTATCTACCAATGGGTGGCATGTTATACATATATCTATATTCGTAGAGAAATTATATGCATTGCATATCTTCTGGTGTTATATAAGGGCTCTTGCAATTAT
>NW_021324435.1:0-337 GCF_001605985.2 Dendrobium catenatum | reverse complement strand
GATTTGCTTAAGTATTTGTTAGAGAACAAAATTGTTTGTGATAGAGATTGATAGTTTTGGGTGAAATTATTGAAAAGTAAAGCCTCTCTCTCTTTTTCTCCCTCTTCTATTCTCCCTTTCTTATGTCTCGAGATATATGTTGAAAGATTACAAAGTGTATTTCCAAAAGTAAAGGTTCTAAAAGCAAAGCAACAAAACCGGCATTCAAGCCCGAAGAAAGGTGCGTCTTTATTTTCAGTAAATTTTAATTATTACTTTATTAATTATTAAATGTATTTTTCTAATCCCTGTTCTACCTGCTTTCTTTTCTTTATTGGCATGAACTACGATGAACGGT
>NW_021324434.1:0-330 GCF_001605985.2 Dendrobium catenatum | reverse complement strand
CAAGCAGTTTGGAGCTAATTTGGATGAAAACCCCTAAAATGCTCATAATTAAATAATTTTTAATAATTCATTAATTGCCCAGAACTTTTAAAATTTATAGCTTGGCCTAGAAAACTTCAAATCTAACAAAATTAAAGTCTAACTACTCCCCTTGAGGCTTATTATTTAATTAAAGTGCTAGAACCCCCAAATCTAGCCTATTTCTAATAATGACCTTTTAGACCCCCTTAACTTAGCGGGTACCTAATCTTCTAAAATCATTTAACTCAATTTAAACTTCGAAGATCATTATCCTAAGTGTTAAAAATAGTTCAACTAACTAAATTAACT
>NW_021324433.1:0-247 GCF_001605985.2 Dendrobium catenatum | reverse complement strand
TCTGGTTCAAATGGAGGGAGGCTAGGTATCCGATCTAGTCACGGGGAGAATTTAAGGAGTGCTTGTGGGAATGTTTCCGAGCCATTCGGGGAGGAGATCTCCACGAGCAGTTTTATGCCCTAACTTAGGAGGAGATAGTTATGGAATACCATAAGAAGTTTGAGCTGCTGTCGGGGAGACTGAGAGGAATCTCTGAGGAAGGATTGGAGAGGAATTTCATGAAGGGGTTTGAGCTGCTGTCGGGGAG
>NW_021324432.1:0-273 GCF_001605985.2 Dendrobium catenatum | reverse complement strand
GTATAAGGACTAGGTGTGGATTAAACAAAGAAGTAAATCATTCAGCCTTCATTTCAACTACCCACAAATATTGATCAAGCACTTTTAGATGAATTTTGGATTTTGGTCATGCAAGAAGAGTTGAATCAGTTAGTACATTAAAGAGTACCTCAGTTCAGTTGGATAAGGACCCTAAGGGAAAATCTGTTGATCAAAAGAAATTTAGAGGGACAATTGAATCTTTACTTTACTTGACTGCTAGCCGACCCGATATAATGTTTAGTGTTTACTTAT
>NW_021324431.1:0-443 GCF_001605985.2 Dendrobium catenatum | reverse complement strand
AAGGTCTTAATGATGTTGAAATTCTGCGATCTTGGGCTTGTTGGATTTGTCTCGTCGAGTTGCTCGATTCAACTATAAGCATGCCACATTTGGAAACTGTTTGGCAACCCAAATTATGGTTCAAACCCTCCAATAGTGCTTCGGGCCCTTGATTCGGACCAATTAGAGCTCAGATTGAGTCGAATTTGGTGTTGTTGGGTTCATATTTCCAAGATGTTCAGTTCAACTATAAGTTTGCTAAAATCGGAGTTCGGATGGTCCAATTTAATTTTGTAAGTTTCCAATTTGATTTTTCCTTGAGATTCCGATCAAGATAATTTTTTGATGATGTATCAAAACTAACATGCTCCATTTCCTATTTTAACTATCTAGGAAGACATCATGGTAGTTATTCAAGGGCTTCCAATTGTTGACCTCGTTTTTCGTCCGAGTAGCCTCGAGGA
>NW_021324430.1:0-316 GCF_001605985.2 Dendrobium catenatum | reverse complement strand
ATCATTCAGTCTAAACTTGTTATCCCAGAACATGCACTCTCCTCAACCGCAGCACACTTATCTCCTCAAACGTCTACTACGTTATATTCAAGGTACGCTAACTCACGGCATTCCAATACTAAAATCTGACTTGCGTTTATCTGCTTATTCGGATGCAGATTGGGCCGGAGACCCCGTCTCTCGGAAATCAACATCAGGATACTGCTCCTATCTCGGCAAAACTTTGATCTCATGGACTGTCAAGAAGCAAACCACAGTAGCCCGCTCATCTACTGAGTCAGAGTACCGGTCTCTCGCTGCTCTCACCGCCGACATA
>NW_021324429.1:0-221 GCF_001605985.2 Dendrobium catenatum | reverse complement strand
ACCCAAAAGGAGGATGTCTTGGTGTGTGTGTGTGTGCGGGGGTAGGGGGGGTTAAGGTTATTTAGGGTACAATTTGTTAAACAAATAGAGCAACGGATATAGAGAAGAATACCGAGAGATGAGGATGGTAAGAAGAGCATTTTGTTTTCATAAATTTTCCATACCTTCACTGTTTACATGAGGTAGTATATATAAATGATAAAGGGGAGAAGGTAGTTGTG
>NW_021324428.1:0-311 GCF_001605985.2 Dendrobium catenatum | reverse complement strand
GACGATACACCTAATCGGCCCGGACAATCTGCTTTTTTAACGGTCGTTCGGCCTGACTCCTCGGGCCGATCGCCTGTGTCTAATCGGCCTGGTCGATATCTGATCGGCCCGGACGATCTGACCGTCTTTTTGACCAATCGGCCTGTACGTAATTATTGATCCATATCGGCCTGGACGATTCTGCGATCGGCCAGGACGATATGGACGTTTCTTTAAATTCTGGCCGATTCCAGCCAAGTTTTCTCACTCTCCACCTTTCTTCCTTGTGTGTTTTCTGTTGCGGATCTATGGCTTATGATTTTGATGATTGC
>NW_021324427.1:0-208 GCF_001605985.2 Dendrobium catenatum | reverse complement strand
GTTCAAGATAATTTCAAAGGTGAATGACAATGCTTACATACTATACCTTCCCGAAGGTTTCAACATTAACCCCACCTTTAACATAGAATATTTAGTAACCTTCGAGGGACCAGAATTTAACCCATGCAATCCACTTACAAATGAGCCTTGTGAGACCATACCTGGTGAGACCCCCAACCTTCCTCCACTCCCAAAATTACCCCCCTTA
>NW_021324426.1:0-302 GCF_001605985.2 Dendrobium catenatum | reverse complement strand
CAAGATAAAAACAGAAATCGCGTGGCGGGGAGGCCGGGGCCGAATTTTCGGAGCCCACAGTCTTGTAAGCCCAGAGTGCGTCATCTAATTTCAAAGCTCAAAACTTCCTATTTGGACTCAATTTTTTCTAAGATTTTCTTAAATTTTCATTACTTACCTTAGCCTAGCCACTAATTTGGGGATGATAACAAATGCAACTCTATATTTAATGCCATATTTTAAAATTAAAGTTTTCATTCTCTTATTTAAAAAATGACTTCCTCCACCACTAATAATTACTCTATCTATTTCAAATCTAGAAC
>NW_021324425.1:0-200 GCF_001605985.2 Dendrobium catenatum | reverse complement strand
ATATTTCTGTGCTCAGATTTGTGTTTTCGTTACCGAAAAACGTGTATAATTTTGTATAGACGAAAGTTTTACCGCACAACTTTTGATATGTTTCTGAGATGCTTATTCTGCACGATTTGAGTATTTTCTGTAAAGTTTTTACTGGGTATTTTGAGTTCTGTGCAATTTTTATCGAATAGATAATTATCAGGATGTTGAAA
>NW_021324424.1:0-1542 GCF_001605985.2 Dendrobium catenatum | reverse complement strand
AATAATGATCAAACATATATATTATGATTATAATTTAAAAAACAAAATAATAAAAAAAACTATCAAAAACAAAACCTAAGTACAGAAATTCAGAAATTCCCTTCAAATAGATGCTCAGTTCAAAATTTCAAAAATAAAAAAAAGATGTTTTCATCACAGTGAGATATCTATTCAAAAAATAGTCATCTGATTTTTCTGAAAAAAAAAAACATTATAAATACCCAATAATTGTCAAAATTCTGCTTTTTCTCACAACAAGTCGAACAATATATGTAAGATCATCAAAGGCATAAAAGAACAATCCACCACAATCATAATTGCATACAGCAGAAAAAAGCCATGTTTGATTTTTGTGATCAACTGGCTTGCTTGATTCTTCTTTGATGAACATCCCAATTGTATACCCGAGCAGTTGTAACCTACATAAATAAAGCATACATTAGTTGGAAATGCAAAATATTTCTTTCTGCAGTGGATTCCCACAACAAGCTCCCACCAACACAGGGACTGAGGAATTGAGGCATTGATAATATATAGAAGCTATTTCTAAGACAAATTAATGTCATCTCTCTTCTATATTACGAACTCAAGGTTTCCCTATCAGAATAGAGGCACCTTAAGCACTTCTACAATTAAGCCCTTAGAGCCTTTTCTCTCTCTGTTTTAAGAGAAATTATTCCGTGCGGAGTCCGAACGGGAAGAACCGTCCGGACATGTGAGTGTACACACAACAACAACATCAAGCCTTTGTCCCACTACATGGGTCGGCTATATGAATCCTTTTTCTCCATTATCCTGTTAAAAGTCAAATTCTCGTTTAAATCTAATAAAGAAAAATCATTTCTAATATTTTCTAACCAAGTCTTTTTAGGTCTACTTCTACCTTTCTTAACATAAGTTAAATCTAATACATCTACTCTCCTAACTTGGTCATCGGGAGGCCGTTGTTTTATATGACCAAATCATCTAAGGCGACTTTCTCTAATCTTATCTTCCACTGGAGCTACTTCAACCTTTTCGTGCATATGCTCATTTTGTATCCTATCTCTTAGGGTAAAGCCACTCATCCACCTGAGCATCCACATCTCTGCAACACTTAACTTAGTATTATGCTTCTCATTTAATGGCCAACATTCAGTATCATAAAACATTGCAGGTCTCACAACCATCTTATAGAATTTTCTCTTAAGTTTGAGGTGGACTTTTCTATCACATAAATGTGAATATACACACAATGTACAAAAATTTGATACACACTGTGTACACTCATATGTCCGGACTCCACACAGAATAATTTCTCCTATTTTAGAGTTTACCAAATGTTACAAAATCTCCAGATACAGCCGTTTTGAATTTGAACCTTTTTTGCCCACAAAGATCATAGATGATACCTACAGTTTTGGAAATTTTTATTCAGTTCAAAAAATTGTCAAACTTTATATTTAGATACTGGTATGCCTTGTACTGGGACCTGATATTAAATGTTTAATCGCATTTGTACTTAAGGTACCTGAGTTACAGTTACTTGGTCCCTTAGGAACT
>NW_021324423.1:0-1363 GCF_001605985.2 Dendrobium catenatum | reverse complement strand
AGTGAATGGTCCATGATCAAGGGATTCAACATCGGTCATCAATCCAAACCACTCCTCATTTACGCATGATCTCCCTCCTATTTTCGGGTCATGCCACTATAGGAAATCAATAAATAGAGCCCCCCTTTCTCTTAAAAAGGGGCCCTATGCAAGAAAGCAAGAGAGAGGTCGAATATCGCTCTTGCCTCATCGCTCCTCCTTGACCACCGCCTGAAGTTCCACCGGTCCACCGCATGATGTCGAAGTTCCGCCAGACCACCGCATAACACCAGAGTTTTGTCGGACCAACGTTTGAAGCCCGGACTCCTATCGGACCACCACATGAGACCCGAACTTCTGCCGGACCACCACCTGAGGTCCGGAGTTCTGCCGGACCACCACTTGACACCTGAGCTCCGCTGCACCATCACCTAAGGCCAAGATTTCTACCGAACTACCGCTTGAGGCCCAGACTTCTGTCGGACCACCACTTGAGGCCCAGACTTCTGCTAGACTTACACCGGCCACCAACGATCCTCTCGACCTACGTCGCATACTACGGTCCTTCCAACCTACATCACTAGACAATGGTCTTTCTGATCCCTGTCTTCTATCGACTACGGTCCTCCCGACCTCCGTCGCCAACTAAGGTCCTTCCGACGACTGTCACCTGACTACAATCTTTTTGACGTTCATCGCCCGTCAACTATGGTTGTACCGACTAATGAACATATCAAACTGATTCTTCCAATTTCTACCATGTAATGCATTCTATATGATGTATACTTGTTATATCAAGCCAATGTCTTCCCTCCAATGAAGGGATTCATTTGTAATCAACTGCAAATAATAGTGGATTCATTCAAACTGGGTCATACCCCATTATTTTTCTCCCTTTTCTGGTGTTTCCACGTAAAAAAGTTTAGTGTCTCTTATGACTGCTATACCATCTCCCTTTATTTGCTTGTATTGGATCTTCGTAGAATGCTAAGACGTTAAACTTAATATTTCTATACTGCTACAAATATTCCATGACGCAACACTAAAAAAAATAGTTAGTAAAAAATGTGAAATTGACAAATTTTTATTGTAGTTTAAATTTTTATCAATAAAAGATTATTTTTAAAATAATATTTTTGAAATTATGAATGAGAAAAAAACTCTTAAAAACAAAATAGAAAAGCTTAGGCTACCCAAAACAAAACCTTAGTTAGCATTTCAAAAAATATAAGAACTTAAAATCCTGATATATCATACGAAATTTTTATTAAAAAGACAAAAAAGCGGTAAAAATAAAGCTAAATTTCAAAAATAATTTTAAATAATTTAGTATTATTACACAAGTTGAATTATAATTAATGTAATTATTATTACTTATGATAAA
>NW_021324422.1:0-230 GCF_001605985.2 Dendrobium catenatum | reverse complement strand
TATATATATATATATATATCAATTTGGCATTATTGCGCATCTTTTATTTTTTGCATCATTGACAACTTTTTTTTATTATTTTTTGCAAGCTAGATTCTTTTCTAAAAACTCTTAAATATTCTTAATTGTGAGTATATCTTCTAGATATTAGAGGAGAAAAACTTACTTTCTAATATAAGAAAGAACAAACCACAAAATAGAATAAAAAATCATATGAGAGATGCATTGAT
>NW_021324421.1:0-311 GCF_001605985.2 Dendrobium catenatum | reverse complement strand
GCCGAGATCCCCAAATAAATATTTAAAATTTCAAGATCCCAATTCTATTCTGCTCTGAAATGTCCCTGCGAGACAGGGGGCATTTTAAATATTTATTCGGGTCGACATCGCGCTGCATGCCGAGATCCCCGAACAAATATTTTAAATTATCAATTCAAACATTGCTTTGTGCTAAAGAATACAGATGCTTCTTTTTCAAAGTATATGCAGGTGACCTCTCAAGAGATCGAGACACCTTCTCCAACAAACCAAGGTTTAAAAGTCAAGAAAGAGACTTTTGAAACTACGCACTCCTACAAAATTGAGCCAGA
>NW_021324420.1:0-235 GCF_001605985.2 Dendrobium catenatum | reverse complement strand
ATAATGTTATCATAATATAATAATTAAATAAATAATATTGATACATTATCAAAAATCATCTTGATTAGGCACAAATCTCGATGCAAAATCAAGTTGGAAACTTTCGAAATTAAAATTGGGACCATCCGAACTCTGATTTCAACAAACTTACAGTTGAACTGAACGTCTCGGAAATACAAACCCAACGACACCAAATTCGACTCAATACGAGCCCAAATGAGTCCAAATCAAGGAC
>NW_021324419.1:0-230 GCF_001605985.2 Dendrobium catenatum | reverse complement strand
CGAACAAATGTGAGCTCTATGTACAAAGAATTCGTCTTCAAATAATATACATCAACACATAAATTTCATCCATGTTTGCGAAGTTATCCATGGCTAACGATGACCATTATCACTACTCAAGGGGGCTAGAATGTCTTTTGATAATCAAGTAACAATAACAAAACTAAGCAACAAGAAATGAAAATAAACACATTGTCTAATCCACTATAACCACCATCCAAACCCCTCTT
>NW_021324418.1:0-201 GCF_001605985.2 Dendrobium catenatum | reverse complement strand
CCCTACCTAATGCATGTATATAAGTGATTATTTATGTGAATCTTGTGTACATGTCAGAAATGGATTTATTAGGTTTTATATGAAAAAAGTTCATAGCCATGCAATAAGATATTAAGTCTGCAATTTTTAACTTCATTAGTCCCTTCATATGTTATACAAAGTCTATCCCATATGTCCTTTCCACTTTTGCAAGTGAAAACC
>NW_021324417.1:0-224 GCF_001605985.2 Dendrobium catenatum | reverse complement strand
TGTAGCTGTGTATGTGTCTGTAATAATCTATATATATATGTGTAACTCTTTTACCAAAAGGTAATACGATATTCCTTTATTCTCTTCCTCGTCTTTGTTCATCTTCTTGCTTACGTACGATTTCTACATGGTATCAGAAGTTCAGCTTCGCTAATCCTGGATCCTATGGAAGATTCGTCGTCCTCTCAACTCTTTGCGTCTATGGATCCGGCGCGCACCATAGC
>NW_021324416.1:0-391 GCF_001605985.2 Dendrobium catenatum | reverse complement strand
TCTCTGTAAAATTTTCATCAAGACGAAATTAAATTATCGTACATGACGATTTGCTCTCTGTAAGATTTTTGTCCAGAAAAAATTTAATATCGTCCAGGACGATAAGGTCTCTTTAAGATTTTCATCCAGAAGAAATTAAATTATCGTACATGGCAATTTGCTCTCTGTAAGATTTTCGTCCAGACGAAATTAAATATCGTCCAGGACGATCTGGTCTCTATAAAAATTTCGTCCGGACGAACCAATTTTCTTCCAGATGATACAACCGAATTAGAACGGTTTTTCTGTGATTTTTGGAACCGTCCTTATAATAACCATTCATACCAGATGAACTTGGTTCGTACGGGACGATCAGCTTGTACGAAAATATTTCGTACATATATACAAACAG
>NW_021324415.1:0-206 GCF_001605985.2 Dendrobium catenatum | reverse complement strand
AGGGAAAATTGTCCATTTATGTTTTAGCTCCTACGAATTTTGCTGGTAAAATGCTTTGTGTAATTCTGAAAAAGTTTTGTATTATTATGTGATTGCACTTCATTAAAGAGCTCGGTTGATATTTTCCCACCACTGCTAATCAAAGCAGTTCAGTGAACTTGGGTGTGTTATGATGTAGTTTAAGACATTGATCTGCAAATTTTAAT
>NW_021324414.1:0-246 GCF_001605985.2 Dendrobium catenatum | reverse complement strand
AATTATTAAAGGTGAAATATCTTATAATAAATGAAAAAGCTGTTATTTTTTCAATTTAAATTTGAATTTAATTGGATATTACTAAAGTTTTTTTTTTATATATTACTAAAGTTTCATAAAATCATAGTGTAAGTAGTAACAAAATGGGAAAATATTTAATATTTTCATAAATAATATTTCTTGAAGCAAGTTAGATGCTTTTGCTTTCTTATAAATGAACAAAAAAGGATTTTTGCAATTTTAATT
>NW_021324413.1:0-483 GCF_001605985.2 Dendrobium catenatum | reverse complement strand
ATAAAGACCAAGAAAAATAACTCTTTAAACTAGAGTACTTAGAGGTGTGATAGACATGATGCAGCACAAATATCAAATATTATGCAAAAGCATAGCAATGAAGATCAAATATATAAAGCTCAATTACATGAAGGGGTTAAGACCAAGCATGTAAATCGGATCTCCAACCCCTATTTTCAACTTTATGATCAATTATAACCACTCCAATCAGGATACACAATTCTATGGTTGGCCCTTCATCATAAAAAAAAAAAAAAAAAAAATTCACCATGTGCTCATTCAAAGGACCACTGCACCCTCCATCGATGGCTTGGACATCCCCTCCCTTCATAATGAAACATGTGGTGTTGAAAACACTTCCCTTCCAAAATAAGCCTTTGAAATTACTAATTAGCATAATTATGTTTTATTATGTGCATTATTTCAATGTCACTCATTTTCCTTCTATTAGGGCGTCCCCTGGAAGCGACGCGCTGTATGGCC
>NW_021324412.1:0-254 GCF_001605985.2 Dendrobium catenatum | reverse complement strand
GGTATTGGTCTTGACAGAGCGGTATTTCTCGTTATTGCCAAGCAATACCTAGCAATATCCGAATATAGCAATACCGGGTCAGGTCTGGGTAGAGTCTTCGGGCCGCATGGTAAAGAGTAAGAGCACGTGGCGATATGTTATTGGCGTCCGGATGTAGAGCTACGTCCGATGTCCAGACCTAATAATTTTTCATTCCCCACGGACCCAGCCTCGCCCTCTATCCTTATTAACAACCATAGTTACTCTTATTGACA
>NW_021324410.1:0-255 GCF_001605985.2 Dendrobium catenatum | reverse complement strand
TCCCCCCCCCCCCCATAATTTCGGACATCAGTGTTCCAGAAGTCCGAAAATATGCATTATAGCTCCTAGAAAAATTTTTGTGCGATTCAAACCTTGGAAATAGTCTAATCTTTGTTGTAGAGTTCCCAAACTGCTTTAAAAGTGTCAAAATTGAGACCGAAATGTCAAAAATTGGTTGCCATGACCCAAAAAACATCTTATTTTGTTTGTCAGACCAAAATTGGCTCCTGATTTGCTTTGGCAATTGATTTGGTC
>NW_021324409.1:0-236 GCF_001605985.2 Dendrobium catenatum | reverse complement strand
TCGATCCAGGTCAGGTCAGACCCTGGGTTTGGTATGAGAGATAGATCTTGGTCTTGTGCACCCAATGCAAGTGGCAATTGAATCCAATTTGGTCTGGGTTAAAAGATGGCTCGGGTTGATCCAAATCTGCTTGGTTCGGGTCGATTTGGGCTTAACCCAGGTCAGGCCAAACCCTGGGCTTGAGGTGGGGAGTGGGTCTGGGTCTGGTGGACCCAATGCAAGTGGCAATTGGGTCC
>NW_021324408.1:0-322 GCF_001605985.2 Dendrobium catenatum | reverse complement strand
AATACAAAAGGACACGACATTGAATTCACACAAGAATTCAAGCAACACAAGCACGGAAATCCCCCCATGCTTTTCACGGAAAAACAGCACAGCCCAGGAACCGAAGGAGCAACCACGGAAATCAAAGGAGTCGCACGGAACCGAGGCGCCAAAGCCACGGGAAAACCCCCCCAGCTCAGAAAACCAACAGCCACCATGAGAACCAAGGGGCCATGCACGGAAAACAGCAGTCCACCTTGGAAGCCAAGGAGCCATGGTATGGGAAACAAAATTTATTGGAATTCTAAAAGCCATTTTGGAATTCCAAGAGACAAACTTAATT
>NW_021324407.1:0-324 GCF_001605985.2 Dendrobium catenatum | reverse complement strand
CTATGTAAAGTGACTCTCTCTAATCTTATCTTCCACTGAAGCTACGCCAACCTTATCACGTATATGCTCAATTCGTATCCTATCTCTAAGGTTCAAGCCACTCATCCACACAAGAAAAAAAGAGTTCAAAATGTTATGGTGCCAAATGTTGGACATTAAAAGAGAAGCATAATACTGAGTGTTTCATAAATTAGGATGCTTAGGTGTATCTCTACCTTTCTTAACATAAGTCAAATCTAATAAGTCTACTTTCTTAATCGAGTCATCTGAAGGCTATCATTTTATGTGACCAAACCATCTAAGGCGACACTATCTAATCTCATC
>NW_021324406.1:0-552 GCF_001605985.2 Dendrobium catenatum | reverse complement strand
CTTGGGCTTACGTGAGTGCTGGAGCATTTGGACGTGCAATAATCGTAAGCTGTTTTTGGCCTGAAATAGTAATACAAGGAGATTTGCTTGATATTGTGATATTTAAGAGCGATGTCACAATGTAACACCTTTTTCCTGATAGGTTAAGTCTTCGTTTGGGACAGCTTTTTTACGGTTTTCTAAAACGATTTCTATTACAAAAATTTCTGATTCAAAAAATTTTTGTACTAAAAAGTCGTTTTATAAAGCAGTAAAAAAACTGTCACAAACGAAGCCTAAGTTTTGCAAATTTCTATTAATTTATTGAAGTGAAACATAGTCTCAATATTTTTTCATTGGCATTATGAAATGTAGGACTAATTAGTTGTAGGAGTAAGAGGACTCGTTAGAAGTGATTTTAGGTTCCAAAAGTTCGTTTCAAATTGTCAGATTTAATCATTTTTTACGTTGAAATCCAATATTTTTGCACACGGTTTTTTTTTTGTTTATATATGGCTTTTATTTCTGATGGTTCGGCAGTCTGAATGGAAGGGGAAATGAGAAGTTTATGTT
>NW_021324405.1:0-1105 GCF_001605985.2 Dendrobium catenatum | reverse complement strand
TGTAATAGCTAAAGCGAACAGCAGTATTCAACCTATTTTTTTAAAATAACAATGAGCCCTTTAATAAATATATAACGTAGAGAAGGCTTACAGTTTCTCCTTTAGGAAAGACTAGAGACTTCACCCTGTCACAAATGTTCTCCAGCACTAGCTCATCCATGTGCTGAAACAGAGGCACCTGCAAAATTCAAGGACTTCACATCAGTTCATGTTGAGCTGCTGCATATGGAACTGCTCGCATCAGATCCAATGATTTTTTTTTATACTTAGAACAATTAAGACAAATTCATGCATATAGATCATATATGTTAACTCTAGAATCCAAGACTTTTTTTTTTTTATTTGGAACCATGTATCCACCCGCTGCCACCACGAAAGGGCACTTGACTTTGCGACTAATCCTCGACTAACCTAGAAGATGCACCACCCTAGAAACCTCGTGGCCTATACTTGAATGTACCCCACTTAAAAGGAGCTGCCTTGAGGGGAATCGAGCACGAGTTAGGAGGGTTCCCAACCGTACTCGCCCACCAACCAAGTTAAGCAACGGTAGGTTCCCAACCGTACTCGCCGCTACCACCCTCAAGACCTCTTAGTTGGTAGTCAAAGCGCCCAACCACATACGCAAGACTCAAACCCAAGACCCGTTGGTTAGTGGCCAAAGCTGGCTCCTAACCAACAGACCAAGATGAGCTACGCATCAAATCAAATGATAAAGCCATCTAACACATGTTGGGTAAACTGATCAAATCTATTAAAAAAATGGAATATAAAAAAAATATAAATTTTATATAGATTCAACAAATTGATGACTTCATTCAATTGTTGTTGTTGCAGATTTCATTATGATATGACTATGCAGAATTATAACTGTAATTCCTCATACACACCACCAAATAGATATCCCAACTCTCAAAAGCTTTTATAATTGACTTGAGACTAAGGCTTCATTTGGGATGACTTTCTTAGTGAGCAGTTTTTTAGTATAAAAGTTTTAATTTTTTTTAAAAAAAGCTGTTTTAAAAAGCATTAAGAAATTGTCCCAAACTAAGGCTTCGTTTGGACGGCTTTTTTATTGCTTTCTAAAACGGAGTTTAAGTACAAA
>NW_021324404.1:0-242 GCF_001605985.2 Dendrobium catenatum | reverse complement strand
TTGGTTGTTAGTCTAAAGCTTGTGCTGATGAGTGCTACCCTACGTGTTGAGGATTATATTTCCAATAAGAGATTATTTCATGAAGCACCACCTATTTTGGAAGTTTCAGTTAGGCTATTTCTAGTCACTTTCCACTTCTCAAGGAAGACACCAGAGGGCTATCTAGCTGTAATATCCAGAAAATGCAGGTAAAGAAAAAAATATATTTTTATAAATGAAAATATATAATATTAGTTATGTAA
>NW_021324403.1:0-412 GCF_001605985.2 Dendrobium catenatum | reverse complement strand
TAGCACTTAAATTGTTTTCTAAAACTGTCATTGCCATATTTTATCCAAGTTAAAATTTAGAACATCACATATAACCTTTGCCGCCAATGCAGATCCTGAAAATTTTATGTTTTATTACCTCTCTAGCATCTGTAAGTTCAACTTGTTTGTTTTAATGGTGATATATGATAAGTTAGAGCCTTTAAAAGAATTGCTAGTCTTTTCCATTGTTTATATGGATCCATCTAATGATCTTCATCTTGAAATTAATTTCAGTATTTTAGTGCTCATAATACTATAATTGGAAGCCAAATATAGTTTTATATGATTTTTGTTCCCTAAATTAATTCAGAAATGTTGGAAAAGAGTCATGTGCCTTATGTGTTTATTGTAAGAAAACACAAATTCAATGCAATTGTGTTTTGACTATATT
>NW_021324402.1:0-218 GCF_001605985.2 Dendrobium catenatum | reverse complement strand
AAATGTGCTGCGAAAACCCAATTTTTTGGTAGTGCCATGACATTAACACATTACATATAACTCAATCAAACAATAATGTAGCCTCTTCTTATTTCAAAGATGTTATCAAAGCCTAGCAATTAGGGGTGTCAATATTTGACACGACACGAAAACCCGACACGGAAAATCCGGGTTGAACCCCACCCGATTTTAAAACGGGTCGGGTTCGGGTTCCAGAA
>NW_021324401.1:0-357 GCF_001605985.2 Dendrobium catenatum | reverse complement strand
GGGACGATTAGGTCAGTTATCTCCTTGTAGGAGCAATGGAACGAACAGGAGTTGAGGAAATTTTTCTAAGTCCTGATCATCCAAGACGAAATTATTTTCGTCCCAGGATGAGTTGGGCTTTGTAAAAATTTCATTCAAACAAAATCTATAATCGTGTCAGGATGACTTGGGCTCTGTAAAAATCTCATCCAAACGAAATCCAAATCATCCCAGGATGAATTCTTCTCTTCAAAAATTTCGTTCAGACTAAACTCATTATCGTGCCAGGATGAGTTGCTCTCTGTAAAAATTTCATCCAAATGAAGTCCTGTTCGTCCCAAGATGATGTGAACCGACTTACCACAGTTGGTTACGTCC
>NW_021324400.1:0-274 GCF_001605985.2 Dendrobium catenatum | reverse complement strand
TTGACTTCTATTTATTCATATCATTGATCTTTGTACGCTTCTCAGATATGTCGAGGGTCCAAGAGAGCAGCACCCCCTGACAGGGTTCGACCTGCAGCGCCTCTGATGGGGTTTCTGGGGGCAACGCCCGCGGAACAAATTTTAGTTGTAAGGATATTTTTGGATTCTCTTTACTATTTCTCTTTGTATTTGACAATAGCCTAAAGACCTTAGTATTTTAAAACGTTTATGAGATCAATTGCCTAAAAACCCTTATAATAACAGCTCCACACAA
>NW_021324399.1:0-222 GCF_001605985.2 Dendrobium catenatum | reverse complement strand
TGCATCATGATCATGTAGTATTGTTATATTGTAGTTATCTGTTAAGTGTTAAGTAGTTTTTTTCATTTTTGTGATGTCTTCTTATATTTCTGATAGATGGAGGGCTCTAATACCATTGCTGATGATGTTTTTATTGATGAAATTGAAGAAGTTGGGCCATCTGAAAATGTGGTAGAGTTAGAGCTATGTAACATTCAATGTAATGAAGGAGGTGAAGTTGCT
>NW_021324398.1:0-296 GCF_001605985.2 Dendrobium catenatum | reverse complement strand
CTAATCCTTTTTATTTCTTTAAGTTCTCTAGAATGATCCTTAATTATTATCCTTAAGGTGTCACTAGGTTAAATGGGTTCAAATTTAATGTCATGACTAACCCTTGAGTAACATAGGTAAATGCAACACACAGTCACAAGCCATGTCCATAGAATTAGAAGAATCTAATCTAAATGCTCGTGCATCCAAAACATGCAAAGATTAAATAATAATTGACATAATTAAAGATGTGATTAATGAATAATTAGAGTACAATTATTCAGTAGTCCCTCCCCATGACTTTTATTCACATGTTC
>NW_021324397.1:0-273 GCF_001605985.2 Dendrobium catenatum | reverse complement strand
GACGATAAGCTCAAAATAGAAAGAAGTAGCCGCCATACACAATTAAGGTATACTGTATTTTTAAATTATCGGCCAGGATGATCCCCATCTCGGCCTGGACGAAATTACCAAATTATGCCTTAATTGATCAGGAAATTAAGGGAGTAATTAAGGATGATTGATACGATCATATCGTCCTTGACGATCGCAGGATCGGCCAGGACGATACATTCAAAATCTTTGAGTTGCTTCAGGATGATAAATATCGGCCAGGTTATAAACAGGGCGATGCTC
>NW_021324396.1:0-315 GCF_001605985.2 Dendrobium catenatum | reverse complement strand
TACCAATGTAATGTTGATGGCCTCCTACTTCAACCTTTTCGGTGGCATTCCTCCTCCTCCTCCACCAAAATAGTAGAGATGGATTTCTGTGTCTTTGTTGTACTAGTGTTGTGTTTTTATGTTTTGTTGTGTTTGTTACTCATGTTTTTATGTTTTGTTGTGTTAGTGTTTATGTTAAGTGTTTTTTTGTCTTTTGTTTTAAGTTGTGTTTAGATATTGTGAAATGTGTAATCCTTTCATAAATATCAATGCATTTCGTACTTATTTCAAAGTTAATCTGTTTTTTGAAATGTGGTTAATTTTCATGAATTTCAT
>NW_021324395.1:0-364 GCF_001605985.2 Dendrobium catenatum | reverse complement strand
TATTATTTACAATTTTAATTATATAATTAATTATTCAATTTTAAAATTCAAATCCTAAGCTAATTATATTATTTAACTAGGCTTAATTTGATAATTCAATTACATTACTAATTATTGAATTAATCATTAATAATTTAAATTATATGAATTTGCTAAATTAGATTAATTAGATGGAGGTCATCTACAGTTTGATTTTCATCTTCATTTCTTCATTGTTGTTACTTTGCTGCATTTCCTCGTCGCCATTTTTTTTGTCATTGCTTTGGCATATGTGTTAGTGTAAAGCATTGAGTTAAAATAGTCGCTAAAGAAGCTTCTTCGCCTCCTCATTGGAGGAATTTACTTCAGGAGCTCGTTCATTGCA
>NW_021324394.1:0-318 GCF_001605985.2 Dendrobium catenatum | reverse complement strand
TCCATCAATACTTTGAACCCCTCCAAGTGTACCATGAGTCAAGCATGGTCACTTTGACCAAGCCAACATTGATAGACTTGGTCAAAATGATTCAAACTTCCTTTCATACTTTTAAGACCCAAGTTTTGATCATCAAATCCTTCCAAACTTAATCAAGCAACATTCAAGACTTCCTTTACTGCCACCTCAGCAGTCAAGAGGGTTAGTTGACTGGTCAACAAAGTCAACAAGTCTCTTAAGAGCTTTAAGAGGCTTAAATGTTCAAGCAAGCTCAAGTCACTTCAATCCCTTTGAACCTAGTTCACTCAACCAGCCCTC
>NW_021324393.1:0-204 GCF_001605985.2 Dendrobium catenatum | reverse complement strand
CAATCAAACCAACACAGAGTGCAGTAAAAATAAATAAACAAACACACCAACATTTTACAACCAGCATGCAATAAAACTCGAGAAAAAGCCCGTCACAGTGCAATAAAGAAATAAACACCGGCCTAACCTAAAACTAGAGTCGGTTATCCTAACAAACAAATCTAAGTGTGTGCAGTAGGCTGTGAGGTTTTGAAATGTCCTAAG
>NW_021324392.1:0-313 GCF_001605985.2 Dendrobium catenatum | reverse complement strand
TAAGGATCCTTCTGTCAGGTTGGGTCGACTACCTCCTTTGACTAAATAGACCAGGGACCACGATGGCTCAGGACGACGGAACCATGGGATCTTGATCGGGTCTATCATCCATTCCCCCACCATCCGCCTTAAGTGCAAGATGGTGAAAATTTCTATTTTAAATATCAAAGTTTCCAAATTCCCAAATCCAAACCCCACTCCTATACCCAAAACCTATGCTGCTACTATATGCCAGATAACACGTATTCTCTACGTATCTGATTGACGCTAGCCTTGATCGAAAGTTCTCTCTCGTGATTGAGAGGGGTAATTA
>NW_021324391.1:0-902 GCF_001605985.2 Dendrobium catenatum | reverse complement strand
GACCATATAAGAAGAGTTGAATTAATTTGAAAAAAATAAAATTTAGGAATTAACTCCAAGGCCAAAAGATCAAAGTGTAGTTGGAACTAAGTGGGTATTCAAAAACAAAATGAATGACTCAGGAGTAGTCATTATAAATAAGGCTAGAATAGTTGCTAAGGGGTATAATTAGATTGAAGGGATTAATTTTAATGAAACTTTTTCTCCTGTAGCTAGACTTGAAGCAATTAGTGTTTTGCTAGCATTTGCCTATTTTAGATGATTTAAATTGTATCAACTGGATGTCAAAAGTGCCTTTTTAAATGGGGTAATTCAAGATGATGTGTTTGTAGAACAATCTCCAGGTTTTGAAAATTCTAAATACTCAAATCATATTTTCAAGTTGAAAAAGACATTATATGGATTGAAACAGACACCTAGGGCTTGGTATGAGAGGTTGAGTACCTTCCTACTTGAAAGATCATTTGAAAAAGAAAATGTGGATACAATTCTCTTTTTGAGGAAATGTGAAAAGGATATACTCATTGTTCAAATTTATGTACATGATATCATTTTTGGATCTTCAAATAAAAATCTTTGTGATGATTTTTCTAAAACAATGAGTAGTGAATTTGAGATGAGTTTAATGAGAGATTTAAGTTACTTTTTAGGTTTTAGCATTAAGCAAATTGAGGAATAAATATTTCTAAGTCAAGCAAAGTATGTTAAGGACATCCTCAAAAAGTATGCAATGGACAATGCTAAACCTGTAAGTACACCAATGAGTTCCTCAGTTCAGTTAGATAAGGGCCCTAAGGGAAAATCTGTTGATCAAAAGAAATTTAAAGGGATAATTGGATCTTTACTTTACTTGACTACTAGCCGGTCCGATATCATGTTTAGTGTTTGCTTATGTGCTAGAT
>NW_021324390.1:0-237 GCF_001605985.2 Dendrobium catenatum | reverse complement strand
TATGATTAGTTTAAAAATTTATAAATTTTAAACTTTCTCCTGATGTGTGTGTGCACGGTTATTCAATTACAATCACACTCTCTCAGATTTAATAAAATAAAAAATACAAACTTTATATACAATACACTCTAAACTGATCTGATTTGAAGTATTAAAAAATCATGAGTATGATTTCTCATAAATGTTTGTACACACAAAACAGCAAAATAATGCATCCAAAATATGTTAAGAGAAATA
>NW_021324389.1:0-254 GCF_001605985.2 Dendrobium catenatum | reverse complement strand
ACCGCAACATATTACTCATGAAATAGAAAATGAAGATGAATGGGACGATGAAGATATGTGGATAATCATTCCTCAATATCCTTCACCCATTATGAGAAAGCTGATAGAAAAAAGAATATTTTTCGTACAAACACGCAAGCGAGCTCATTATTTTAGAGAGCTCTGGCACAATGAGCATGCACAAAAACCTGTTGGTCAGGGTTTGTCAACAACATGAGGTCTTGGATATGCTCGACATTCACATCTTACACGAG
>NW_021324388.1:0-319 GCF_001605985.2 Dendrobium catenatum | reverse complement strand
TCCAGAATATATATATATATAACATATTTAAAAATAAAAATAATAATAATATAAATGTAAAATATATATTTGATACATCATCAATAAATTATCTTGATCATGCACGAATCTCGCGGGAAAATCAAGTAGGAAACTTTTGAAATTAAAATTGGACCAACCGAACTCTGATTTCAACAAACTTATAGTCGAACTGAATGTCTCGAAAATACGTACCCAACCACACTAAATTCGACTCAATTCGAGCCCAAATAGGTCAAAAACAAGGACCTGAAGCATTGTTGGAAGGTTCAAACCACAATTTGAATTACCAAACAATTTT
>NW_021324387.1:0-961 GCF_001605985.2 Dendrobium catenatum | reverse complement strand
ATTTTATTAGAAATTTGGGATTATATTCCCAAAATTTAGGGTCTTATGATCAAAGATCTACTCTGGATTCTAAATCTATTTTGGACACTGGACCATAGTCGTCCGAACCTAACTAATGCAGTGCAAAACCTGGACTTACCCCGACCTGGATTGGGGAGCCAGCAAACCACCTAATCGATTTAAAATACATGAGTATGTTCTTTTATGAAAGAGTGATAGGGACGTTTTATTTAAAGGTTTTGGAGAGTTGGTGCCGACATCTAGAGATTTCCCTAATTGGCCCCTTTTACTTTTGTTGGGTGCAAAATGCTAAGGACTAATGCAATTAAATTTTTGACTCTTTTAATTTATTTCTAATACAATGTGTGATGGTCGACGACTTCAAATAAGATATGGACTTCCCCAGGTCCGGCACCTCGTCCTCATAGGTCAGACTATCTGGACTCTACCCGCGGGCGGGGAAGGGTCTAAAGCAAGGAAAGAGTAATACAGAAATATGTATGCGACCCCGGGGTCGATCCCTAGCTAATTTTCTAAATTCGTTATTTTTCTATGTTATTTAGACTCACTAAAATTTTAAACTTTAAGGTTATGAGTACAAAACTTTCACACCCTTACGAGCCTCACGTATCCAGGTGAAAATAAAAGCAGCACACAAATGCCAAAAAAACTAAGAAAAGCATGTAATCCTAGAGGCAATCATTCCAACACATCAAATATAAATTAATTAATTAATAAATGTCCATACGCAAAGTTTTCTTGCTTATTACAAACCAGAATTTTATAGAAAGTAAAGTGGTCGGGTACCACTGACAACAACTCGGACTCAAAACCTAGTAGAGATGCAAGTAGTTTTGAATGGGATACTTTCTGTCTTCAGTTCTTCAGCCTTATTCTCCTTCATGTTCATCTCCTTCAGGCTCATTGGATTCTTCGTAGTAGACTACCCAAATGGATAAGA
>NW_021324386.1:0-229 GCF_001605985.2 Dendrobium catenatum | reverse complement strand
TCATTAATAAGAGTATACATTTTAGATAATTTGGGTATGTTGTTCAAAGTGATGGTGTTGAAATAGATGTGCATATTATTAGTAGAATTCTAGTTAGATGGTTGAACTGGAGGAATGCATCAAGCTTGTTGTGTGATAGAAAAGTCCTCCTCAAACTTAAGGTAAAATTCTATAAGATGGCGACGAGACCTACAATGCTTTATGGTGCAAAATGTTGGCCATTAAATGA
>NW_021324385.1:0-673 GCF_001605985.2 Dendrobium catenatum | reverse complement strand
CGCCTCTTTGAGGAGAAGTGTCGGTGCATCATAGATAACAGGACAATACTTTGGCATAAAGTGACTTGAAAATGGGTATTAAGAGTATTAAAAATAATGATATGCAACAATAGAAAAAATATACACAAAATGTAAGAGCAAGAGCTTCAAGTTCTACAAAGAAAAGAAAGTGAGAAGAGAAAGTAGAAAATGGAAAGTAACAAATACAGTAAAGGAAGAAGGGAATGAATGATGGCAAGGATGACATAAATAATATGGAAGAGTAAATTATTCCTAGATTATGCATGCTACAAACTTAAGTAATTTATTATCTAGTTTAAAATTATCTATTTACCAAACATTTTAAACTTGAAATACAAATGAACTTCATGCACAAATGATTTGATTATACCTTAAAAACTTCTAAAAAAGATTTATCATACTTAAATTTAGTTTATAAATGAAATATTTACTATTTTTAGTGCCTCGTTTTGCTTGGCCATAAAGCTTCAATAACCTTTTAGTTAGGCACCATTAATAATGTATGCCTAATCAAGGAGATGGGTGCTAATAGTTTAAACATTTAAAATGAATTAGTTTTCATGACAATAATTTGGCATTAAGTGATTTGAAAATGAGCATTAAGAGTGTTAAAAATAAGGATGTGCAACAAAAAAAAAAAAAAAAAAAAAAA
>NW_021324384.1:0-1170 GCF_001605985.2 Dendrobium catenatum | reverse complement strand
ATTTGAGTTTGCCATTAATTGATTCGTGGCGTTGTGCCACCAGGCACGAGGAACCAGTCTCCTTAGGACACTTAGCCCCACAGTCCAGAGTAGTCCAACCGATAAACCAAATTAATGTGATTAAATTAGGAATTTTAAAAGGTTAAATAATTAATAATTAATGATTAATCTATTTTAGGGTTTAACACCCCTTAGAATCCATTCATGGCGTTGTGCCACCAGGCTCGAGGAACCAGTCTCCTTAAAACACTTAGCCCCGCAGCCCGGAGTAGTACAACCACTAAACTTCATCTTTAGGATGGTTGTTGTGTTTTAAAAAAAAATTGTTGAGTGTTTTAAATATTAAACTAGCATTTTCTGGAGTTTAGAATTAAAAACCAAATTTTGGAATTTTTCAGATTATTTTAATCATTTAATTAAGAGGTTGAAATTTGACTTTCTAATTAAGGGTGTTTTCTAGAAAACTAACATTTTATTAAAATACTAGACCTTAATACGATCAGTTAGACAGTAAGTACGCTGAAACTGGATTTTCTACATTTTATTACGAAGGTTTGAAGTTTTGAACTAGTTTTGACTTAGAGTTGATCGGATTGTTAACTTTACAAATTTGATAGTTTTCTGGAATTTTAATATTTTTAATAAATATTAGACATTGTTATGAATTGAATGCAAGTGAGTTTGGTCAATTTGGATTTTTCTGGAATTAGTTATGCAGTTTTGAAGTTTGAGCATTTAATGAATTTTTTTAAAATTGCTTAATTAGAGGCCCTTTTTGCAATTTTGCTCCAAATGAAGTCCCAACTCCTTGAAATCAGCTCCAAAGATCAGCGAAGACCTAAGAAGAGATTCCCAAGTGTTTGGGAAATTTTTGGAACTTTTAGTTATTATTAATTAATTAAATCATTTAAATATTCAATTTCAATTAAAATTAAATTAAGGTTTAATTTGCTGTCAAATCAAGGGGCTTTCAATTTTCATGAGTTAAGAATTAAATTCTGGTCAGTTAGAGGGGTTATTCATATTTTTTGGATTTAAAACTGATTTATTACATTTTTCGGAAGGTTTAAATGATTAATTAAGACTTAAACTTAGGAAAATTAATTAGGGGGATTAACGGCTTAAAAAAAATTAGTGAAATTTTCTCTTAAGGCTGAGAATGTCACTATG
>NW_021324383.1:0-257 GCF_001605985.2 Dendrobium catenatum | reverse complement strand
GCCCGATTTCTCAGCCCGCCGCACTGTAGATTGAAGATGTGGTTCATCTGTTTCTCCTGTGGATAAAAAAGAGTCCTGAGTGTTTTGTAGCTGAAGCTTAATGTTTTTTTTTTGAAAAGCCACGTACTATAGCTGTAGCTTTAACATTATATATATATAGTGAAATGTTGTACTGCAGCTTTAATTTTTTTTTTTGACTGATTAATTACAGTTCTTTTTTAGATTTAAATTTAATGAAAATACAAATTACTCTATTT
>NW_021324382.1:0-218 GCF_001605985.2 Dendrobium catenatum | reverse complement strand
AAGAGCTATTAAACAACAATCCACAACTTAATAATGAAAAATTTCACCTTGGGGATTATTCACTCGACTACACTAGGCTTGGCGAGAGAAGATTTTGCAACTAGAATTGAGATCACCACTAGGAAGAAGATGCCGGAAGTCTTTGTCCACGGGAAAGTAGTCGGGAGTAGGTGGGGTTGGTGGATGTCCGATGATGATCCAACGACTTGGTGGAAGAT
>NW_021324381.1:0-465 GCF_001605985.2 Dendrobium catenatum | reverse complement strand
GCTTCGTTTGGGACGGCTTTCTTTTTGCTTCTTAAAGACGCTTTCTAGTTCAAAAAAATTAATCTTTGTACTAGAAAGCTGCTTTAAGAAACAGTTAAAAAGCTGTCCCAAACGGACCCTTAGATGGTTTGGTCACATAAAAAGGTGGCTTTCAGATGACCTAGTTAGAAAAGTATATGTATTAGATTAAAATACTAACTTTTCAGTATTAAAATTAATGAATAATTTTTTTAAATACTTAAATCAAACAGGTAATTTTATAATAGTCATTGAACATGAATAAATAAAAATAGCTAATAAATCAAACTTATAATTTTTCAAAATACATAAATATTTTAGAGAAAAAAATATTGACAAAATATAATAAAAATAAAGTGAACATTGGGATGTATTATTGTACCTAATAATTTGAATAAAAAATAAGAAAAAATATACCTTAGGATGAGAAAAGACAAGAAGCTTAGA
>NW_021324380.1:0-313 GCF_001605985.2 Dendrobium catenatum | reverse complement strand
ACCTTCATGTCTTTGGTTGTAAGGTTTTTATTCACATTAATGGGAAGTCTCACTTAGGAAAATTTGACCCAAAATCTAATGAAAGAGTATTTTTAGGATATTCTAGTATTGGGAAGTCTTTCAGGGTGTTTAATAAGAGGATTGTTGTGGTGGAAGATACTACACATGTAGTGTTTGATGAGTCTGATCCTATAAAGCCTGCAATTGAGGATGATGTTGGAGAGATTGCCACTATATTAGAAAACTTGGAGAAAGGGGTAGAGCACCATAACACTAAAGGAGTAAGAGAGGTTACCCAAGGAGTAGAAAATGT
>NW_021324379.1:0-321 GCF_001605985.2 Dendrobium catenatum | reverse complement strand
ACCTACTTACCAAGTTTCATGAAAGGAACAAATATTAAAGTCTTAATTTTACATTATAAATGTTTCATGTCTTAAAAATGAAACATAATAGTATTATTAAAATTTTTACAAAAATTGGCATAAAAATAAAGTTGATTTGCTTTTTTTACAAAATAAAATAGACTATTTTTTCTTATTTATTCTTAGATCATCTCCAACTGAATTGTATACCACTGTATGCAGTCCTCCATTCGCTGCATTTGAACTCCAAATCTCACGATCAAATTCGGTAGATGAACAGTGTAACATTAATATTGATGTCGGACTATTCACCTACGACAA
>NW_021324378.1:0-928 GCF_001605985.2 Dendrobium catenatum | reverse complement strand
TCGAACTCCAGACCAATGAAGACTTCAAATCAAAATTCAGCATGAGATTGTTTGTAAATTGAAATTTGTAATTTTTATTTTAATTGAATTTGAGAAAATATGATTTTAATTGAATAAACTTAACACACACAGTTGGGGATATCTTTAAAAATCACATTGATCGTACGAGACGAACCGTGTTCGTACGGGACGATCAAGTCAGTTATCCTCTAGCAAGAGCAATGGAACGAACAGGAAGTGAGAAAATTTTTCTAAGTCCTGATCGTCCAGACGAATTTCTCAATTCGTCCCGAGACGATCTGCTCTGGATTCTCACTTTGTGCTGAATAGTCCAGACGATTCATCCTGTTCGTGCCAGGACGAAATGCTCTCTAGAAAATTTTTGTCCAGACAAAATCCTATTCGTCCCAGGATGAAATGCTCTCTGGAAAATTTTCGTCCAGACGAGCTTCTATTAATCCCAGGACGAAATGCTCTCTGGAAAATTTTCGTCCAGATGAAATCCTATTCGTCCCAGGATGAAATGCTCTATGAAAAAATTTTCATCCAGACGAGCTCCTATTAGTCCCAGGACAAAATGCTCTCTGAAAAATTTTCGTCCAGACGAAATCCTATTCGTCCCAGGACGAAATGCTCTCTGAAAAATTTTCGTCCAGACGACCTCCTATTAGTCGCAGAAATAAATGCTCTCTGAAAAATTTTCATCCAGACGAACTCCCATTCGCCCAGGACGAAATGCTCTGTCTTTTAAAATCTTGGTAACGTCCTGCAGTTTGTCGAAACCAACCCATGAAATAACTGTTCGTACCGGACAAACATAGTTCATACGGGATGATGATCGGGTATGAAGTCAGTGCGTACCTATATACATTGGGTTCGTATGCAACTGATTTAAGTAGATTCGTACGGGACGATCTGACGATTGTAC
>NW_021324377.1:0-201 GCF_001605985.2 Dendrobium catenatum | reverse complement strand
ACTCGACTCAAACCGATTTGAGTCGGTTTGGGTCCGATTGGTTCCGATCAAGCTAATTTCATGAAATTAAACTTGAATCTGCGTCGAGATGCGTCGAATTGGGCTCGACGACGCTCGACGGGGCTTGAATTGGATTGATTTGATTTAAATTAAATTAAATTAATTTAATTTAATTAAATTGAGGCTTAATTTGAATTAATT
>NW_021324376.1:0-609 GCF_001605985.2 Dendrobium catenatum | reverse complement strand
ATGATGGCAAACACAAGTAGGAAAATTTAAAAAAAAGTTTCATTAGAAATTCAAAGTTACAAACCCCAAACCCAATAGTTTTTTCCTACCACACCCTACTCCCCCTTTTGTCATCACAAAAAGAGGGTCTAGAAATAAAAGAAAAATATCACAAAAGACTAACAAGCAAACTACAAAAAGATAGAAAATAAACAACACAAAGTACAGACTAAGACAACGAGGGATCCAGATCATCAGATGGAGGTGGTGGAGGTGGCTGCTGAAAGTAGGTGCAAGTGTGGTGAACTGAGCATTGAACCAGGCGATGTCCTGGTCATGCTGCTGCTGCTGCTGAGTAAGGAAACTGTCAAATCGGGCAAAATCCTCAGCGCGGTGCTGCTCATAGCGGATAATGTCCTCGGAGTGTTGCTGCTCCTGTGCAGCAATGTAGGCGTCAAAATGAGTTTCCCAACGATCAAACCTCTCTATTAACTGATCAACCGGTGAGTGTTGGTGGAGAGGGACAGGATCAGGAATTGGAGCAGGAGCGGGAGCCTCCTCCTCTCTAGCCCCCCGACCTTCCCCATCTCCTAGGTGGAGATGAGTACTATGAAGGGTAGTGAAGGAATT
>NW_021324375.1:0-435 GCF_001605985.2 Dendrobium catenatum | reverse complement strand
TTAACATCCTTTGTTGGAACTGTAGAGGTGCCCGTAACAGGAAGACGGACAATTACTTACGGCACCTAGTGGGGGAGTTTGATGTTAACTTCATTGGATTGTTGGAAACTAAGATGGAGTCGTTTAGTAGGAAAGAAGTTGATTGTATTGCTGGAAAGGAGTGGGAGTTTGTCTTCGAGCCTACTATTGGTAATGCAGGTGGCATTGTTATATTGTGGAAAGTTGCTGTTCTCTCCTTCTATTTGTTATTTAAAACTCATCAATGTATTATGAGGAAGGTGAGTAGTACCAATGGTTTGTTGTTGGAAGTTGTAGTTGTTTATGCTAATAAAGACAGATATGTGAGGAGGCATGTTTGGGAAGATATTTCAAAGGCTCATATTTTGGATGCTCCCTTCCAAGTTGGGGGGGATTTCAATTGCATCATGTCACAAG
>NW_021324374.1:0-251 GCF_001605985.2 Dendrobium catenatum | reverse complement strand
TTGTAAAATCTTCAAGTTTAGGGGATTTCCTATTATCTTCGAGAGCTCTTATTGTCAGTTTATAGAATGAATTCATATCTTCCAAGATTCGATTTATATAATTGATTCTATATGTTTTGCTCTCTGAGTCATCCTTAAAATTCTTAAATTCTTTTTCAAGATCAGCATAGGATGATTTTAATTTCTCAAAATTCTTTTTCAAGTCATCATATTAATCAAGTAGTTTCATGTGGTTGTCATCTATTAATGCA
>NW_021324373.1:0-499 GCF_001605985.2 Dendrobium catenatum | reverse complement strand
GTATAACTCTCTGCAAAATCATTGGCCACAGTAAAACCTTGACTTCCTAATAAGAAATAGGAATTCAAAGTGCAAAATAAAAAGTAAAGTTACACATGTAATAACAAAAAAAAATGTTCATATGCATCTAATAGTAACAAAGTAGAAGCCATATTCTGGAGGGAAAATTTTAAAAAGCAGCATGTTTATTGTGTAATTAAGCAAAAAAAGCTTATTTAATAAATAATTTAAAAAAGAGCAACAACGCCATTTCATTTGGCGTATTGCTCATGAGAAGAGAGAGAAAGAGCAGAGTGGAGAGAGAGAGATGAGGGAAGAGAGAGAGAGGCACGTTGAGGGAAGAGAGAGAGAGGCACGTTAAATTTGGACAAATTTTATAACTTAATTTAATTAGAATTTTATAACTTATAAATACTATTTGTAACTTAATTTAAAATTATAATTTATAATTTTAATTTAATTATGTTATAGTTTAAAATAACTTTATCTAATTTAATAA
>NW_021324372.1:0-287 GCF_001605985.2 Dendrobium catenatum | reverse complement strand
ATTATGTTCAGTGTTTATTTATGTGCTAGATTTTAATTAGATCCAAAAGAATCACATTGATAGTAGTGAAAAGGATATTAAGATATTTACTAGGAACTTAAAACTTAGGAATTTGGTATCCTAAGTTTAGTTCTTCATTTGAAATTATTGGATATTCAGATTCTGACTTTACAGGCTATAGAGTGGATAGAAAAAGCACTTCTAGAACATGTCAATTCATTGTAAATTTATTAGTTTCATGGTCTAGTACAAAACAAAATTCAGTGGCCCTATCTACTGCAGAAGCA
>NW_021324371.1:0-263 GCF_001605985.2 Dendrobium catenatum | reverse complement strand
TTTGAGTTAGGTCATTGATTTCAAAAGACGATTCTACCCTAATAAAACATTTGAGCTAAGGGTAATCCATGAACGGATATTCTACTATTCTATAGATTAATGAGATTGTTAACTCATTAACTAACAAATTTTTTAAATCAATCACATGGAATACTATATCCTTTTCATGCCTTGGTTTAAAAAAAAATAAATCATTTGCTATTTGTCTCGTGTTCCCTCCTTTTTTATATGTCAAAAGGGGGAGAAGGTTATGAGGATCCTTT
>NW_021324370.1:0-266 GCF_001605985.2 Dendrobium catenatum | reverse complement strand
CCGACGTCAGACTTCTCCTTGTCGTCGAACTTCTGCTAATCAGCGGACTTATACTCGTCGTCGGACTTATACCCATCGACAAACTTTCATCGGTCTTCTGCCCAAGGCCGTACTTCTACACGACGTCGGACTTCTCCTTGTCGTCGAACTTCTGCTCGTCAGCAGACTTCTACTTGTCGTCGGACTTATGCCCGTCGACGAACTTTCATCGGTCTTCTGCCCGAGGTCATACTTCTACACGACGTCGGACTTCTCCTTGTCGTCGA
>NW_021324369.1:0-483 GCF_001605985.2 Dendrobium catenatum | reverse complement strand
ACATACACATCACAAATATAAGACTCAAATTCAAAATCTCTTAATTGATAATCAAAATTATGCGTTATGTAGTATTTAAAAATTTAATCAATAAATATTTATTTGTGATAATTTTCTTACTACTATTTAAAGCAATCCCAAACGAAACCTAAATAGAAGACTGGATATTGTACTATTAGCCCATACTAATTTGGAAGAATTTTTTTTGTTGAGGGAGTACAGAGGCACACTATAGCATTAACGGCAATCGACAACGAGATTGCAAAGAGCGGACGACGCTCACGGACGAGAGCTCCTCACAGTCTAACGCAAATATTAGTGCCTTAAAAGATTTCTTAAATTCAAAAACTTAGAAAATAATACAAAAAAAATTATCATCATTTCAGCATAAGCATCATATACTCATTTGCATAAGCTGATGAAAGAAGATGAGATAAAAAAATACTAAAAAAAAGTATCAGCATGTGCCAAGCAGGTACATCC
>NW_021324368.1:0-477 GCF_001605985.2 Dendrobium catenatum | reverse complement strand
CCTCACACTCATCTTAATCCTAAAGATTTACCACTACGTAACATGAAGCTCTGCAGTTTCCCTTGGGATTAACTTGTTTTCTAATACGTGTCATTATTTCTCCAATACTTGAAGCTCTTTTTTGCATCGAGTCATATCAAATTCTCATTATGAAAAGAAAACTCATCTTATGAGAGTAAATATTAGCAATATTTATACCATCAAGGCCGCTCAGTTTATTACCAAGTGATCAGAGGCATGGGAACACCCATAAATACAGTTTATTATGGCACATGCATAGAAGATGTGAGACGTGTTATGGCCTCACCTTGTCTTAACAAAAAACCTAAACAAACACTCAACTCAACTTTAACAAAACTTGTTAAGAGTAGTTATTGCAAAGCTACATATGCTACAAAATAAATTATTTTAATTGTATTTATTTAATATAGTCTACTTATGAAAATTTAAAACTTGAATGCAATGGAATTTTAAGTT
>NW_021324367.1:0-305 GCF_001605985.2 Dendrobium catenatum | reverse complement strand
ACTTAGGCTTAACAACCTAATTACTAGACTCAACACAGGTAACGGCGCATTGTTGCGACGGAAAATCTACGGCGAATTTTTCGGCGCAAACTACGCCGGAATATTTTCGGTGTCCGTTGCGCCGGTATCGGCGTCGGCATAAACCAACATTTTACCATTTCCGTCACGGCAAAAAATCATCGGCGCACATTCCGGCGGATATGACGCCGGGGTATTTAAACTCAACGAAATAAAACCGGCGCAGGATCTGCCGGAAATATCTCCGGCAGAGTGGACGCTGGAAAATCCGCCGGCGGAAGCCCTAT
>NW_021324366.1:0-222 GCF_001605985.2 Dendrobium catenatum | reverse complement strand
GACCCGCCACAAACCCGGGTCAAATGGAAAAAAAACTGCCGCATTTCGTTTCTTACGCGGTTTTTACCGGCGGCAAAATCCGCTAGTAAATTAGTGATTTCCGCCTGAAAAAATCACCGGTGATGAACGATTGTCCTGTAATGAGCCCAAGTGTTA
Source organism: Dendrobium catenatum (assembly GCF_001605985.2). Lineage (NCBI taxonomy): Eukaryota > Viridiplantae > Streptophyta > Magnoliopsida > Asparagales > Orchidaceae > Dendrobium > Dendrobium catenatum. The sequence goes on along the minus strand of NW_021324366.1, from coordinate 66 downwards.
ATAATAGATCTAGCATTAGCTGAGCCAAAATTGCTTTGAAAGCTAGTGAAATACAAGATATCATGA
>NW_021324365.1:0-693 GCF_001605985.2 Dendrobium catenatum | reverse complement strand
CCTAACATAACCAAGGTTGTACCGAAGGAAGGATTTTCGTGGTGACTGTAAACATCATGTCTCTTCCAATCGGGTTACCTGCACGCGGGAAGAATAATGTTGAAGCTTCCTCTTCTGGAGGGAAACTAATAAGGAGGTTGGGGAGAAAGATGAATGCCGAGCTTTGAGATCAATAGCAACTAGTGCCTATGTACCAATATAATTTTTAGGCACAAGAGCTAGAGACTGATATCACCATGTAGAATAGGTTTACTAATCTAAAATGGGTAAAATGAAATAGCTCTTCTGGAGAAATTAAAAAATCATTTTGGGAGCATCGACCAGAAGCATCGACCCCTCAAAAGATAAAAGAACCTGAATGTCTTTTAGCCTGAGTATATTGAGTGATGAAGACATCAATGAGAGGGGAATGATGAAGAAAACAATTTTAGAGTCCACCAACTAATGAGGCCAGGAGAACCCCTTTGAGGGAAAGGTTATAATCTATTGTGATTGTATAGAAAAGAAGATACCGATGACAAGCTCCATAAAAAACACATTGGGGCATAATACTTGGACCATATGCCCAAGGATCTGCCACCGAAAGGGCCCAGCGGAAGGGTAAATAAGTATGGAGGTCGAACGCTCATAAAGACAAGATGATTAAAGAAAGAGATATAAATTTTGGCACGAAATCCAACATGGCTTCTCGGA
>NW_021324364.1:0-266 GCF_001605985.2 Dendrobium catenatum | reverse complement strand
TTGCTTTAAGTTTTAGGGTGATAGACTTCACTCAAAACATTTTTAATTATTATTATTATTATTGTATATTTTTATATTTTTATTTGAATATGACCTCAAAATGATTTACATTGGGATTTGTGGGTATTTTAATAAATAAAATCCCCTCATGAATCAAAACAATTAAAATAAGTTTTAAAACTCAACATAACATTGTGCTCATCTCAACACACTATTTGTGTTTTCAATGCATATATATTTTCAAATTTACGTGATATTCTCTCTCT
>NW_021324363.1:0-259 GCF_001605985.2 Dendrobium catenatum | reverse complement strand
AACATCATTACTTACAAACTGATTTAATTTTTCTTGTGTTGTCAAAATTAAAAATTTATTCGAAAGTGCTTGATTTATATTTATGGGTTCTATTATTGAAATAAAAGACGAATGATTGACATATTTGCTAAGTTCAAGACTAATCCTAACCCCTATTTAGGTACACCTAAAATTAATTCCATAGTGTGATTTTTAGAAAATTTCAAATCTCTATGGAAAGGGTTTTCTATCTACAAATTTTTATCCAAATTAATTTTCT
>NW_021324362.1:0-240 GCF_001605985.2 Dendrobium catenatum | reverse complement strand
ATTAATTCTATTTTGTGGATTGTTCTTCCCTATATTAGAGAGAGAGCTCATCTTCTCTAATATCTAGAAGATATACTCACAACTAAGGTTGCTTTTAAGAGTTTTTGAAAGAGAATGAAGCTTGCAAAACTAATAAAAAAATTGGGCAATGATGATAATAAAAGATGCGCAATAATGCCAAATTGAAAAAAAATACACAAATTGTATCAAAAATCAAAAGATGCGCAAAGCGCCATTCAA
>NW_021324361.1:0-1043 GCF_001605985.2 Dendrobium catenatum | reverse complement strand
CATGACTTTGATTTTGTTTTGTGACTTGTTCTTCCCTCTGTTAGAGAGAGAGCTCCTATTCTCTAATATATGGAGGATATACTCACAACTAAGAGTCTTTTTAAGGGTTTTTATTAAAGAGCTTTTAGCTTGCAAAAATTAAAAAGGAAATAGGCCAATGACGCCAATGTGAAAAAGATAATACACAAAGTGTATCAAAAGTCAAGATGCTCAAAGAGCCAATTCAAAAACAAAAGAGGCATAAAATGAGCCCATTAAATTCAAGCTACTATATCTTCTCTAAACTCTTAAAACTTAGAGAACTCATTGATTATTTGATGATTTCAAAAGCTTGATTTCAAATTCTATGATTGAGACAAATTACTTTGTTTTATTATTTATGAGATTTTTCTTTATAAACAAGTTTTGATTGGATCTTCTTTTTGCCCAATTAGGTTTATTCTGATTTAAGCATTTTGGTTTTTCAAAAGAAAATTTGAACCATAAAGAACGTCTGATCTAGGGTTAACAGAATCGGATATTTTACCTTTGTCTGATTAGGATTGGCTAAACTCCTTGATCTTGTGGAACTCTAAAGTTTAATTTTTTGAGAACTTCTCATATGATGCCTCCATAAAAAATAAAAAAAAATTAGAAAAATTAAAATTCAAAAATATTCATTTTTTTTTATTTTTCGTTATTTTTTAGCTTTCTATTACTATATTTTTATCTGTTTTTCTATTGTTTTATTTTTGAGGGCTTTGATCATCACCATCCTTCATTATTTTTCAAATTCTAGTCACATCGTCCTGGCTGATACCTTCATCGTCCTGGACGATAGGGAAAATTCTCTTCAAAATCCATCTGCTGACCTTTTCTGTTCCTGCTGTAACTCATCGTCCTGGACGATCTGATCGAACTCTGTTACAATCATAATGATAGTCCTGGCCGATAGAATATTTTGTCTGTCCGATGAATTTTATGTGCATCGTTCTGGCCGATACACTGGATCGTCCCGGTCGATCCACGTGTCAGCACGTTTGAATCTTTAAAATTGGCCCCGG
>NW_021324360.1:0-874 GCF_001605985.2 Dendrobium catenatum | reverse complement strand
CACCGGCGTTGTCAGGGGGCGTTGTGGTTCTCCAGGCCTCGACGGTGCGGCACTGTCATACAAACTACAAACAGAGAATTGAGTGTCGCAGTACTGCGAGGTGGACAAAGCAGTTTTTCTTCTCATTTTTCATTAATGGTTGTGTCCTTTAGTGGTTGATGTGTATCTCTTGATTTGTTCTTGTGTAAGAACGATGCTTGAGAGAAGAGAGATCCATATTATTTCTCCTAAATTTTATAGTGAATTTCTTGATGTTGTGTGGCTCCATTTTTTTCCAATTTTGAATTTTTACATGTTAAATCCTTGTGTTCTTTTCTTTCAACTGCAATTTTCTATTTTTTGTTTGTTTCACTGCATGCTTTATCTCTCCCCAACACTTATATCCTCATAGTTAAGGCATATGCCTTTAAAATAGATCAATGATAGTACTTTAATTATCATTAGGATAATTGCCTCAACCTAATTCTAGTATAATATGTGATCATAATGAGACTTACAATTTTAACTTTCTTTATAAGCAACTAACCTCACTTAAGTGTTTTAAACACTGTGATGTAATAGTCTTAATGGATCCAATATTGGCCAGGTCATTTTAGATTTTTAGAACTAGATTTTACAACAAAGCCATTGAAGCTAAATAGTTTGATCTTTACTATAATACAAAATTAAGATATATTTTAAATTAAAGGTGTCAATTTCGGGTCACGGGTCGGGTTCGGGTCGAACCCAGAACTGACCCGGGTTCAAACGGGTCGACCCTAACCCGATCCGGGTGGACAAACGGGTCGGAAATCCGAACCCGGACCCGACCCGGCGGGTTGCCGGGTTGACTCGACCCGACCCGGTTTGGGTTCTGCCGGCGCCGGAACGGCGA
>NW_021324359.1:0-221 GCF_001605985.2 Dendrobium catenatum | reverse complement strand
AAAAGAGAAAATCAGTTGGCCAGCCATTTGAAATTTTAGGTTCTAAAACACAACGGACAGAGTTTCCCCTTGCCCGAAGGCTTATGGAATTGTGAGAAAGCCTAAGTAAAAAGGAATAGTTTAACCCTCCCCACCCTTGGAAGTCAAAGGGGAAATGAGGGGGTTAAAACTAAAAAGGTTTGGAATGAAATCAAAAATTTGAATTCTTTTCAATTTTAAGG
>NW_021324358.1:0-232 GCF_001605985.2 Dendrobium catenatum | reverse complement strand
GCCAAGTTTCCCACGGGCGCAAGCCCCCGTGATTAATTACATCTCAGGCCGGAGCCTGAGAAAACTCTCGATTAAGGATATACATTATCATTTCCTAAAGTGGGATTGACACAATGGGTAGACTAAGAAGTCCTACTCAAAAGGAAAGAAAGGTCTGAAGGGCTGAATCAACATGCGTGGCTTATACCAGAATTTGGAGGCTCTAGGGTACTAAGGAGAAAACTGGAGAAAA
>NW_021324357.1:0-410 GCF_001605985.2 Dendrobium catenatum | reverse complement strand
GATGCCTGGGGCGTCACAGATGGGGCCCCCTAATTCAAATTCAAATGTTTTGGAGCCAAAGGAGGGGGCGGCAAGCATTGATTTGTCATTTGTCTTAAATGATTAATTGCATGCTTTAAGTAAATTGGAAAATTAGGATTAGGGTTAGGGTTATGCTTTGTTTTGTGGTTCATTTTGGAGTACTTTTCTTGGTGTCTTGGGCCCTAAATTCATCTAGAGATTGGAAGAGAACAATCCTCCTCTCAAATTGAGGATAAATTGTATCTTGTTTTATTTCTTCCATTAGTTTGCTTTCTTCAATAAAAATTACTGTTTGCTGATTTTTCACATCAAATTTGTGGAGCGTTTTGCTGTTTTTGTCTCTCTTGTTAGGAATTACTTGAAATCTTCAAGTATTTCCTAACAGTTTC
>NW_021324356.1:0-223 GCF_001605985.2 Dendrobium catenatum | reverse complement strand
ATATATATATATATATATATTGTGAGAGCTCGTTCCTTTGATTTGCCTCTCTAGATTTGAGTTTTTCTCCCAGGATCGTCCAGGACGATATTGAGATCGTCCGGGACGATCAGTGCAGTGAAACAGCTGATTTTTTCTGGAATGGGATCGTCCAGTCCATTTTTGGATCGTCCGGGACGATCAGATGAGACAAAATCCTGAGAGCAAAATCGAAATTATCGGC
>NW_021324355.1:0-205 GCF_001605985.2 Dendrobium catenatum | reverse complement strand
TCAGAATGAAGCTATTATTATGGAGAGTCCACAAGTTTAGAAGGTTAATATGGAAATGTTGGTTCAGGATAATTCTTGTAGCATGGAACAAATTCAATTTCAAAATCCAACAATGGATGGGTTGGGGAAGGCCATGGCTGGTGCAATGAAAGGAATGGGTGGTACACTTAATGGCAAGAAAACTAAGGTTTCACCTGCTCAATTG
>NW_021324354.1:0-589 GCF_001605985.2 Dendrobium catenatum | reverse complement strand
TCCTCCATGGTCACTATGGATGGTCAAGATCTCACAAGCTAGTTTTTTCTGAATCGAAGTAGAAAATATTCTAAACTCCTCAAAAGACTCTTGTTTATGTGAAAGAAATCTAGTCCAAGTGAACCTCGAGTAGTCATCAATAATCACCAAACCATAGACTTTCCCTCCCAAGCTGGCAGTGCTAATGGGTCCAAACAAATCCATGTGAATGACTTATAAAGGTCTAGAGGTGCTAATATCCTTAGTGGGGTGAAAAGTGGAGTGGACTTGGTTTCCTATTTGGCAGGCATCACAAAGGGGGTCTTTTGAAAACTTGAGTTTGGGAACACCTCTAACTAGGTCTTTTTAGGTCGCTTTCCTAAGGGTTTTTATACTTGCATGACATAGTCTCCGGTGCCACAACCATGAATCATCAATAATAGTTTTTAAGCAAAATGATGCAGCACGTTCAATGTTATTTAAATCAAGCATGTACACGTTGTTGATCCTTTTTTCTTGCAAAATAGTGTTGTTACTTAAACTTATAATGCATGAATTTGTAATGAATTGCACAATGAAGCCTTTGTCATAGAGTTGACTGATGTTGAGC
>NW_021324353.1:0-271 GCF_001605985.2 Dendrobium catenatum | reverse complement strand
CTTGCTGAAAAAATCTTCCAACAATGCCATCGATCCAAACACCCTTGTGAAGGCTGTTTTCGAGATTCAATCTTACACAGACCCGGGCAAACTCACGTTTACCCCATATAAAGGAGTTTCCATCCACATACATAGGAACTCCGATTCTGGATGCAATACGGGCGATATTTTCTTCATCCCAATAGTAGAAAGGCAAATAGGGGAGACGCATCCAAACAGGAGCAGTAATCCCCTGGAAGGAATTGGGATTGAAAGATGTAGTCCATTTATC
>NW_021324352.1:0-2462 GCF_001605985.2 Dendrobium catenatum | reverse complement strand
GCATTCTAGAAGCTCATTCTAACAAACTAGATAAGGTATCCTTGGGAACACCTCAAGCATAAAATGCACCGCAGACTCAGATGGCCACTGGGAAGATCCATCTCCAGGACAGTGATTCGGTATAGCCTTTAGACAAGGCTGCTCAGACAGTTCAGATGATCTCCAGTCCTAGCCACAATTCTAGCTACAGTGACAGTCAGGGTAGTAGTGGCAGATCACTCCATAGTTCTGAGGAAGAGTGGTAGCTAGCACTCCCCAAGAAGACTTAGCAGATGATTAAGTAGACTCTACAGAGTTCAGAGGCAGTTGAGAGGAGGCCTCCAAAGGCTGAGTCGATAGTTGTCACTCCAGCTTCTTTATTAGCACTTTTCTTTCTTTTCTTTCTTCTATTGTAGTGCTAGATGAGCACATTTTCTTTTTTCTTCTATTTGTACTAGAAAAATATGTTAAAAAAATGAATGATGATTGTAACCTCAGAAGGGAAGACAAGCCCCCTTCCAGCACTTAGGCTGAAGGACCTCGTTCTCCCTTATGTTGATGATTAATCAATTAAAAAAAAAGATTATAATTTTTCAGTTATTTTGACACTCTTGATTCCTTTAGCTCTACTAGCTTTGTAGTGATGACTCAAGAAAGAGTATGATCTCTCTATCTCATCCTGTGGGTGGAGAGGTTTCTTCTTTTGAATTAAAATCTTTTTTAAATTGAAATTAGATTTAGAAGTAAAAATTTTCTCTATTATCTTATGATTCTCTATCTCATAGATAACTATAGTATATTGATGAATAAAACTTCATAATTTTATTAATCAAGTTATTCATTCTTATTAGAGGATATGATTTGTTTTGTAGATCATTTTTTCTTGTCCAAGAGAAGTAAGTCTTCTTCTCTTGCACTTGGAGGATGATCTTACAATTGAGAAATAGTTTGCTTTTAGAGGTTTGGAAAAGGAAGCCAGTTATAAAAAGTGAAAAGATGCGCAAAGCGCCAAAAGTAAAAGATACACAAAGTGTATCAAGTAAATGAAAATTGTGCAAAGCACATGAAAGTTGAGAAAGTGGCTCAGAGAGCCCAAAAGTTATAAGTAAATGGCTTCCCTTTCTAGTAAATCTCTAAATCTCAGAAAATTTATATCATTTTAATATTTTTGATACTTGAGTCTAAAAATTATGATTTTAAAATCATTATTATATATTGATATCCTATAAGATATGGAAGTCTACTCTCATACAAAAAATAAAAAAAATTAAATTTCTTTTTCTAATTTAAATTCTTTTTTGGATTAGATTTCGATTCAAGAGAGGAAAATACTCATATAAGTGATATGTCATGATTTAGCTAGTTTGGAGCTTGATCTGAGTTAGTAAATTTAAATTGATGTTCTTTTTAAGATTAGATGGAGTTAAGTACTAAACTCTTTTGAGATATGTGCCCATTTATCATTTTTGACTGTGTCCACACCCTCCTATATTTATTAAGATCAGTGATGTTGATCCTTTATTAGAAAGTGAATTATTTCTTCCTATCAGCCCTACTCTGATGGTTGAAGCCCCCAGTCCATTCATATGAGATGAATGTGATAGGGAATGTCTAAATCATTGATTTGGACCATTGAGAGATGTGATACTTGTTAGGAAAGCTGCTATTTTCATGTTTTACATTCTTGCAACTTGTATAATTTTGATGATTTCAAATATTACTGTTTTATGTGTTGTTATCTCCTAACATTTTTTAGAAGATTTGTTTTTGCTCTTGTGTGTACTAATATTTCAGGAAAATCGAACTCCAGACTACGAAGACTTCAAATCCAATTCAGCATGAGATACTATGAGAATTTGAAGCTTGTACTTTTTATTTGAATTAAATTTGAGAGGGAGTGATTGTAATTGAGTGAATAAATTCACACACACTAATGGAGATCTTGAAAAAGTTTTTGTACTGATCGTACGGGATGAACATTGTTCGTACAGGACGATCAGATCAGTTATCTCCTTGTAAGAGCAATGGAACGGACAGGAACTGAACTGAAAAATTTTTCTAAGTCATGATCGTCCAGACAATATTATTTTCGTCCCAGGATGAGTTGTTCTCTGTAAAATTTTTGTCCAGACGAAATCTTGTTCGTCCAGGATGATGGAAACCGACTATTGCAGTTTCTGGTAACGTTCTGCAGTTTTCAGAACTAACTTTTGATATAACTGTTTGTACCGGACGAAATTTTTTCGTACGGGACGAACCTATTTCGTCCAAGATGAAATTGGTTTGTACAGATGCACAAATGATTTGTACGGGATAGGTTTTTACACAGTTCGTCCGTACTAACTCAATTTCGTACGGGACGATCCAGTGAGAAGAAAAACATGTTTTAACAGTTTTTGGGCGGTTTTTCATGTCCTTTCTATATAAGGAGTCATAGAAACTATTCCAAGTGCCTTTGGAGTTATTTTCTCTTGAGAGGGATC
>NW_021324351.1:0-1527 GCF_001605985.2 Dendrobium catenatum | reverse complement strand
CAGGACGATCTCACAATCATTCCGGCCGATCAGTTCAAATCAGAGGAAAATCGTCCAGAGCATCGCCCTGAATTCATGCTGTCTGATTCAGATCGTCCATGTGTAACTAAGGTTTTTATAATATATCGTCCTGACCGATCCTGATATCGTCCAGAACGATGTGATCATATCAATCATCCTTAATTACTGCCTTGATTTTCTGATCAATTAAGGCATAATTTGTTAATATCGTCCAGGCCGATCCTAGATCGTCCTGGCCGATTACCAAAAATACAAAATACCTTAATTATTTATGGTGGCAATTTCTTTCTGTTTTGAGCCTATCGTCTAGGCCGATACAAGTATCATCCCAGCCAATTAGCTAATGACGGCTGCCTTAATTAAGAACCCCTTATTAGATTTTCTATTTTTAAGCCAGATCGTCCAGGCCGATGTAAATATCGTCCTGGCCTATTTGAGTAAAACAGAAATTCTAAGTCTCTCAAGTGTGTGTGTGTGTAGGGTTACTTTGCATCAGTCACACCAAAGATTACAATTGACTCAAGAAGGGAAAAAAATTATAGACTGACTAAACCCTAATCTATCCCATCTTGACCTAATTCTGATTTCCGTTCGATCTTTGAGTCCTGAAAAGTCAATAGAAAAAAGCAGTCATAGTGAAACAATATATTTTTGCTATCATCAAAATTATAATCAAAAAACATGTTTGTAACAATTTCCCCTTTTTTGATGATGGCAAACATATCAAAAATTAATTCTAACTAAACAAGCTTTTACCAGAGCAAGTACAAACATACTAAACAAGAGCAAGTACAAATACACTAATCAAGAGAAAGTACAAACACACTACTCCCCCTTTTGACATCTCAAAAAGGAGGAGGAAACAACAAAAAAAAGTAATGAAGAAAAAACACAATACAGAAACAGGAAGCAATCCACAGAAAACAGAAACTACAACTAAAAAAATGAGGGATCCTGATCATCAGATGGAGGTGGAGGTGGTGGAGCCTGCTGAAAGTAGCTAGCTAGCATAGTAAACTGAGCATTGAACCAGGCTATGTCCTATTCATGCTGCTGGTGGTGGTGAGTAATATAGCTGTCAAAATGGGCTAAGTCCTCTATGCGGTGCTGCTCGTAGCGGGCAATGTCCTCAAAATGTTGCTGCTCCTGTGCAGCAACGTAAGCATCGAAACGGGTCTCCCAACGATCAAATCTCTCCACTAACTGGTCAAACTGTGAGTGTTGTCGAAGAGGAGTAGGATCAGAAAATGGGAGCAGGAGCGGGAGCCTCCTCCTCCTCAGCCCCCCGAGGTTCCTCATTCCCTGGGTGGAGATGAGTACTGTGAAGGGTATTGAAGGAACTGTTTGAGTAGAAGAGAGTTGGGAGGTTGGGAGGAGCAGGATATTGAAGTTGATATTTGGTTTCAAGGACATAGGCTATGAGGTGTTCTAAAGATAAATTGGGTTTCCTCTTATGACCTGGATTTCGTATTGTGGTTAAATGATCAATGTACCAAAAAATTAAGT
>NW_021324350.1:0-289 GCF_001605985.2 Dendrobium catenatum | reverse complement strand
AGGCAAAGAAGAAAGATGAATGCTGAACTTTGAACTCTGCAGCAACAACTCCTTGTCCATCCCTCCAATCTGCCGGCCCAAGAGCCTGGAGCTAATGTTCTTACCCGGAACAAGTTTACTGATCTGAAATGGGTTAAGAGGAATAGCTCTACTGGTGAGCTAAAGAAGTCTTTCTGGGATCAATGGCCTGAAACCCCAATCCCTCCAAGGAAAAAGGAGCCTGAGACTATCAGCTCGGGTATACCGAGTCCAGAAGACTGTGAAGGAGAAGGGTCTGAAGAAAAAGAAG
>NW_021324349.1:0-415 GCF_001605985.2 Dendrobium catenatum | reverse complement strand
TGAGAAGCACCAACGCATGTGATGGGTATTATTATAAATATAATATATATAATTATATCGAGTAGCTTCATAAGCTTTCGAGTCGAGTTAGGTTGAGCTTGAACTCGAGCTCGTTTATCATTTGAGCTGCTGGGTTTTTGCCGGAGCTCCTCTTATATCCTTTGCCCTGTTTGCTAGGACTAGGCTGACATCGCATGATCGAAATGAAGGGGCAGAGAAATCATTTTTGGGGGGAGGGGGGGCAACTGCCCACCCTCACGCAGTCACACTAACGTGCCATGCAGGTCGGCGGCGGGATGAAGAGGCTTAGAGGGAAAAAAAAAAAAATTTCAGTCCGTGCTCCCAACTACTATCAAATCATCTTAAATTTCTCACCCTCTTTTTTTTTGTCGACTCTCTCTTCTAAGAGAAAAAA
>NW_021324348.1:0-209 GCF_001605985.2 Dendrobium catenatum | reverse complement strand
CAACATTCTATGATAAGGGCAATAGTTTGGCTCATTGCTCTTATCAACATCTGCTGGCCTTTTGGGTTTGGGGAGTTGGAAATTGTCATCTTGGATCAAAGACTTAAAGATTTTCTTTGTGGCATCTCTCCTAAAAGAGTACTGTTGGTTAATCTTTTCTGTCAATCCCCTAGGATCGGGCTTTTTGGCTACCCTATCCTTATCTTTTC
>NW_021324347.1:0-2790 GCF_001605985.2 Dendrobium catenatum | reverse complement strand
CAGGGATATGAGAGTTGTTCTCAAAAGAATATTGGCTTGTTTGTTTGGTCGATTGGATCGTAGTCAGGCGATGGATGTCGAAGGGACAGTAGTTGACAAGAGACGGAAGTCAAAGGGACTATAGGGTAAGGGCGACGGTGGCCTAAGGGAATGTAGGCATTGGGTGACGGTAGTCAGAAGGACTTAGGTGGTGCATGGGCGACTGTGGTTGGAGGGACAAGGCGACGGTGGTCTGAGGTACCATAGTCGATTGGAAACGGTGCTCGAAGAGACCGTAGTTGTCAGGGGATAGAGGTTGAAGAGACTGTAGTCGGTAGGCGGCGGGCAATGGTGGTCAGAGGGACCATAACGGGCGGGTAATAGTGCTTGAAGGGACCATAACCGGTGGGTGACGAAGGTCAAATAAAGGCCTGTCCTATGTCGATGGTCTAACAGAGGTCTAGCAGCAGCGCCCCATGGTGGTGAGGGATTGTTGGCGGTGGTGCCTAGGTGGAGATATGGGAAGCTTCAAACCTCAAATCTCTCTTGAGTCTCTAACCCAAGGTTAAAGCCTCCAAAAGTCCAACCCCAACCCTAATATACATCATATAAAGCACATTACATGGTGGGAGTTGAAAAATCTAGTGGCAAGAGAGTTATTCTCAAAAGAATGTTGGTCTGTTCATTTGGTCAGTATGACAGTAGTTGGGAGACGGAGGTCGGAAGGACCACAAAGGGCGGGTGACGGATGTTAGAGGGACCGTAGGCAAAGAGGGATAGTGGTCGGAGGGACCGTAGGCGGTGGGCAATGGTTATCAAAGGGATTGTATGCAACAGGCAACGGTGCTCGAAGGGATTATAGTTAGCATGGGATGGATGTCAAAGAGGTCGTAGTCAGTGGGCGGCATGTAATGACCCATATTTTGACCGAGGTAATAATTTTTTTTTATAGAACCAATATAACTCCTAATCGCAAACCGTTTTTGTCATATGTTGTTATTATAGTATTTTGTCTGCACAACTTTTTTGTAATTTTTTATCACTGTCGAAAATCCTTATTAATGACTTAATTGCCCAAACTCACAATTCGTCCAATGAATCTATTACTATTAAAATTAAATTCACAAAAATCTTTATACTCAAAGGTTGACCTCTAGCAAATGTCTAATGATCAGAACATCCATGATTGAAGCAACAAGATGTGGGTTTAAGGGTGATCCTTGATGTAATCAATCTTAAATAGGAAAATACTTGGCAAAAACACCTTTTGTTTGAACACAAGTAACAACTTATGCATATATATCCTTAATGACTTTTTAATAAGCATTATAAACCCCTTTCTTTTCCAGAACTCGCCATAGCACTTCTCTTGAAACTTTATCGTATGCTTTCTCTAAATCAAAAAATATCATAGTTAGATCCTCCTTATTATCTCTATATTTCTCTATCAAACCTCTCAATAAATATATGGCTTCCATAGTAGGCATACCCAACATGAATCCAATTTGATTTTGAGAAACATTAGTATCATGCCGCAACCTATGCTCCAAAACCTCGATGTAATCAAAATGAAATATGAAAATACTCTCTAAATAACCATCCATGACTAAAAAAACAAAAAAAGTAAATGCAACAACCTTCGAGGCATTTGGCTTAGCCGGAGTGATCGAGGAAGTCGACGGGCAGAGCAAGGGCGTTGGCGGGCAAAGCAAGGGTGTGATCGGTGGCCGGAGTAAAGGCGTGATCGGTGGCCATAGTTACGTTGTCGGCGATCGGAGTCCTGCGAATGTAGTCGAAGGCGAGCGCTAGCGGAGCAGTGTTTGGAGGAAAAACGACGATACCTGAACAAATTAGGATGAAGGGTCGGTTTGGCCAATTTTGGGTCAATTTCCGGCAGTTATCCGGAAAAAAAAAAAAAAAAAAACACTTAACACCGGCGACTTGGCCGCTGGTAAATCCCACGCAAAAAAATAAAACCGACAGCCTAAAATGGGGGTTATTTTACCGCCAGCAATTACGGTGGTTTGTTATTAAACACCGTCAAAGAAAGAGTCTGTTAATACCTACTGTCAGACGGACGGTTAAACTGTCGGTACTTCCTGCGATTATTTGACCGCCGGATTTACTGCTGGTAATCGTTGGTTTTCATGTAGTGTTGGTTATGGGCTTCACCTGATCATCGTCGTTCGACTGTCATCATGAGATTACTATACACAACCATTATAATCTTTATTATCATATCATCGTCACTTGACCACCACCATCTTATGCCATTATAATCATCCTTTGATGTTAGTATATTTCTCTAAAATTCTTTATAATAATTATCATTATCAAAAAATAGGAATATCGCATCACAATTTTTTACTTTTCCCGTCGGTTATAACTGCTACATTTTACTTTGCAGCCGTTCTAAAACCGTTGCAACCCCGTTGTGATTGCAATGCGCTGCAATGACATTCCGCAGCGGTTTCAAGACCGGTGGGTGGATTAAATGATCTGTTAGTTTGAGCAGTGGTTTTAAAACCGGTCTTAACAATTGTTGTGAAAAATCCTATTATTTGGTAGTGCATGGAAGGTCAAGTTATTGGCCTATAACCTCATTTATATAGTTGACTATTCAAAATGTTTGTATTCAAACAAAATAAAATATATTATAATTGTATGAAAATATATTTAATTGAAGAAAAATATTTAATATAATAAGTTAAATTTAGCCCAGCATATTATCATTAGTTTTTATTTTCATAAAAATTATAATATTTCACGGAAATTTTCCGGTTGTGAGTTTTCAAAAACCTTTTGATTTGA
>NW_021324346.1:0-223 GCF_001605985.2 Dendrobium catenatum | reverse complement strand
CCAACTAATTTTATTGTTAGTAACACTTTCTTTTGATACTTTAAGCATATCTTTTGCATTTTTTTTAATATCACCGGCTACTTTTTCCCACTTAATATTAGATTTCTCATGCATAATAAAATATTAAGATCTAGAATCTTTCTCTGAAAATTATTTTTGTTAATATTTTTTAAATACCCCCATCTAATCCTAGAATAATGATTTATTATATATATATTTTTTT
>NW_021324345.1:0-355 GCF_001605985.2 Dendrobium catenatum | reverse complement strand
GGATATTCTACCTTTTTTAGATTTTGACTTGTTAACTATTTGATCTTTTGAATCTCTAAAATTTAATTGTTTGAGAAATTTATCATATGTATACTTTTCTAAAACAAAAAAAAAAATTAAAACCAAAAACAAGAAAATTTTTCCTTTCCTACGTTTTTCTTTTTCTTTCTAGTTTTTTTTTTAGCATTTTTATTGTTGTTTCTAGTTTTGTATTGTAAGTCATTTATTTTTTAGGGCTTTGATCATCAATATCTATTCCTTTGATTCAAATTTTTGTCACATCGTCCTGGTCGATAACTTTTCATCCTAGACGATAGGATAATTACTCTTCAAATTTCCATATGCTATTTTTTTT
>NW_021324344.1:0-232 GCF_001605985.2 Dendrobium catenatum | reverse complement strand
AATTTGTACTAAAAAATTATTTTAAACAGTAGTAAGAAAGCCGTCCCAAATCAAGCATAAGAGTCATTCTAAGACATCTATAATTTTTCATGAAAGTGGCTGCAAAATTATTGTGAGGAAAATATATTTTTTTTAATATTATAAAGAGTTGCTTTGTGGTACATAGATTTTTTACAAGTTGTGAGAAAGAAATAGTAAATAAGATTATAATTGAGATCTAAAAATAAAATTG
>NW_021324343.1:0-329 GCF_001605985.2 Dendrobium catenatum | reverse complement strand
ATCCTGAGTATCGCCCTGAAGAGGATCTGGATGATTGGAAATTGGCTTGATCATCCCGGCCGTTCTCACGATTGTCCCGGCCGATCAGTTCAAATCAGAGGAAAATCGTCCAGAGGATCGCCCTGAATTTAAGCTGTCCGATCTAGATCATCCATGAGTAACTAAGGTTTTTTGACTAGATCGTCCTGGCCGATCCTGCAATCGTCCACGATGATGTGATCGTATCAATCATCCTTAATTACTACCTTGATTGTCTTATTAATTAAGGCATAATTGTGAATATCGTTTTAGCTGATTACCAAAAATACAGAATACCTTAATTATTTATG
>NW_021324342.1:0-234 GCF_001605985.2 Dendrobium catenatum | reverse complement strand
ATTAGCTAATTTTGGAAAGTCCCGGGTCCTCCTAGGTGTCAAACTAAAGAGGTCCAAAAGATCACTATTAGAGATAAGCTAGATTTGGGGGTTCTAGCATTTTAGTTAAATATTAGACCTTAACATGAGTATTTAAGAATTGAGTTTGCTGGATTTGAAGTTTTCTAGGTAAAGTTATAAATTTTAGAAGTTTCAGGCAATTATTGAATTATCAAAAATTATTTAATTAAGGGG
>NW_021324341.1:0-901 GCF_001605985.2 Dendrobium catenatum | reverse complement strand
CATATTAAAAAAAATTATTCATCTTATATATCATTTAAAAAAATATATAGAAAAACTCTTGTCATATTATTTTTACATAGTCATGCATATATAATGAAAATTTGTGAAAAAGATCTGAACTATGAAACCCATTTATCATGTAAAGAAATATCAATATGCTAATGCGCTAAAACTACTTTCAAAATTGTCACAAAGACTTGAAGCAATCAGCTTTGGATTCTCTTTAGCTTATTACTCGATCTTCAGTACTTCTACTTATTTCTCATAAAAAGAAGAAGATGCTTTCGCCCTTTTGTATCTCATGGATTCAATTGAACAGTTATAAATGGTATGTAATTACATAAATCTTATATCTCCTGAGCATTACATGTAAGCAGTTGCATTCAATACCTCAATTGTAGGATTAATTTTTATGTGTGGACGGCGAACGCCATCCAGAGACCAAGCAGAATGTGTTACGACACCCATGTGCTCGGTATTGCTCTATACCATTGCTCAGTACTGCTGACGTGACGCATTCTAGTTGGCCTCCGGATGACGTTCTGCGTTTGGTCTCCAATTGTAGAATGCTCTATGGTTATTAACTTAGAGCTGAAACATATGGATAAATAAAATTTCACAAACCATAAGCTAGCAATAAGTTCTTCCAACCTTCGCAGGAAGGCATTAAATTGTTCAGCTTCCTCAAGCTTCTCTTAAAATATGAAGTTAATTAATATCCTTAACCTTTTTGGGCTTTCAGTTTATCGAATGAAACTAATATATATAAGGAAACTCCAAAATTTGATTCGTGTGTTTCTCTTCACCTCTTCTTTTGGTTGACTTGGGGCTTGGCTACTAAGCCCTTAAGATTGTTGAACTATCTCTTTATCGACGGGCGCACGGCAAGCACGAGGGCAGG
>NW_021324340.1:0-316 GCF_001605985.2 Dendrobium catenatum | reverse complement strand
CTAGAGAAAAGCGTGCATGAGTTGGTTTCCCAGTTCGTCACTAACGCCGAGAATAGGATTTGGAACCGAGTGTCACTCGCCTACCCGTCGTAGGTGTCGCGCCGGTTGCCCCTCCCACCACGCTAGAGAAAAGCGTGCATGGGCAGACCGCCGACTCGACACGCAGGTCAAGGTAAGAGAGAGAGACTAAGTTCCAGAAATTATACCTTTGGCGGCCGACGGATCGGCGGCGGCTCGTGGACCAAGGCAAGGAGACTCGTGGACCGAGGTAGGAGGGCAAGCATTTTTTTGTTATAATTAATATTAATTATAGTAA
>NW_021324339.1:0-304 GCF_001605985.2 Dendrobium catenatum | reverse complement strand
TTTCTCTCTCTCCTTCTCTCTCTCCCTCCATCCTTCCCTCCCTCCCTCTCTCTCCTTATACTCTCACTCTTTCTTCCTTTCTCCATCTTTCTTATTTCCTCTCTCTCTCTAACAATCTCTTCCTTATGCTCTTTGTACTCTCACTCATTCTTCCATTCTCCATCTTTCTTTCTCTCTCTCTCTCTCTCTATCTCTCTCTCTTTTTCTCTTCCTCCCTCTTTGTGCTCTTACTTTGTCTATTTCTTCCTTTCTCCATCTATCTTATTCCTCTCTCTCTCTCCCTCCCTCCCTCCCTCTCTCTCTC
>NW_021324338.1:0-260 GCF_001605985.2 Dendrobium catenatum | reverse complement strand
TAGTAAAGAAAAAGTCTAAATAATTAAAAAATTAAATTTAAAGCATTATCCATCCCCAAACTTTCTCATAATTCTTTGGGATATATATATATTTTAAATTTAATGTTTAAAATATAGGGTATTTTAATTATCAAATATAAAAAAATGATACCTAAAAAATTCTTGGAAAATTTGAAGAGATTTAAGACTTTGTCCATCAAATATTCTGTTTGATTGTACCGGACGAACCATTATTTGTCCACCAAATATTATGTTAAATC
>NW_021324337.1:0-264 GCF_001605985.2 Dendrobium catenatum | reverse complement strand
AGTTCTTGGCTCGCTTGGTGGACGGACTTTTGAAAACAGCATAAACACTGAAGTAGGACAGAAGAATGATAATTTGGCGGCTTTCTCTAAGATTCAGGAGATTGATGTTAATCTTAATGGTGATTACTCTGAACGTAATTTCATCGGGGAAGTGTCGGATGCTTGGATGAAAATCAAGCCTATTAAAATTTCGTTCAACAAAGAACAGATGGATTTCTCTGAAGATAGAGTAGCTGTCAGATTAAACGCTGAGAAGGAGGCTGA
>NW_021324336.1:0-296 GCF_001605985.2 Dendrobium catenatum | reverse complement strand
TACTTAGGATCTACACTAATATCTATATATAGATATCCTGTATTAGCTTTTAAGATGTATGAAATAATATTCATTTCTGTCTTTAGTTTGGGACGGCTTTTTTACTGCTTTTTAAAACAGAGTTTTAGTAAGAAATTTTTCATTTTTGTATTAAAACTCCGTTTTAGAAAGCAATAAAAAAGCCGTCCCAAACGAAGCCTTAATCTTTACATAAATTTGTAGTTCACTACAGGAAAAACAACAATTACCGGCGGTTTTAAGACCGGCGGTGAACCGTCGGTATAGTCATATTAACC
>NW_021324335.1:0-240 GCF_001605985.2 Dendrobium catenatum | reverse complement strand
GACGATCGAATTTGGTCTGATCGTCCTAGGACGATCTAGCGATCGGCCGGTCCGATCTGTGTATTATAAAGCTGAAATCAGTCGTTTTGAAGAGAGAAAATTTTATAAAAATGAAAATATCTTTTAAGGAGAGAGAAAGTCGAGGAATCATTTGCAAAAGTTGATTTTCGGACGATGCAGAGCTGTTTTCGTCCGACGAGACCGTTCAGGAAATTGCTGTACGCAAGGTAAGGCACATTC
>NW_021324334.1:0-400 GCF_001605985.2 Dendrobium catenatum | reverse complement strand
TCCGGACACACCCAGAACATGTCGGACACGTGTCCGTGCCGTGTCGGATGCGTGTCCGTGTCCGACACTGCATTGCCTCTTAAAACGGAGTGTCGGTGCATCATAGGGTGAACTAAATTAGAAAAGAAATTTCAATTTCAATTTTTAAACAATTTGAATTTCAGATTAAGTCCAAATATCATGCACCACAAATTAGGAAATCCAAGGAGAGAGGAGAAAAGGATGAGGCCGGCGGCTAGGGAGCCATGGCCGGCGATTTATGGCGGAAATGGAGACGACGATGGTGGACGTAGGTAGAGGATGACGACGACGGCTAGAAAATAAGAAGGAACAAAACAAAAACAAAGATAGAAGATAAAAACCGCGAGCCTTGGACTCTTCTGAAGACTGACGGGTGATG
>NW_021324333.1:0-391 GCF_001605985.2 Dendrobium catenatum | reverse complement strand
ATATATATATATATATATATATATTCGAGCCTTTGGAGAGGTTTGAAATAGAAATTTGCTAAAATGAAGGGGTTCTAACTCATGCTCGCTTTCTTGCATTTGATTTATCTATCTAATTTTGCTGTTTTTAGCTTCCGGTTTGTCGTAGGAATGACATACGTGCAATTTTTCACTACTTTTAGCTTCCGAATTGCTTTAAGAATAAGTTATGTGTAAAGTCTCTCGCATTTTTATGTTCCAAGCTATGCCAAAGTGAGTATTTGTTGAAAAAGGCAATCATAAATTTCTTAGATATGTGAATTACATTGTTGGAAGTATGCTTAGTTATAGTATATAGAGTTGATAGATTTTGATATACCTTTATGCTTGTTCTAAATTTAGATCCTCCTTT
>NW_021324332.1:0-357 GCF_001605985.2 Dendrobium catenatum | reverse complement strand
ATTGGACAATCGGCCGGGCCGAACCACTGTTCATCCTAGACGAGACACGTGGCAAGTATTTAAAACGTTTTAACTTCGGCCGGTACGATTAATTATTGTGCATCATCCTAGACGATACACCTAATCAGCTCGGACGATTTGCTTTTCAACGGTCGTTCGGCCTAACTCGTCGGGCCGATCGTCTGTGTCTATTCGGCCTGGCCGATATCTGATCGGCCCAGACAATCGGACCGCCTTTTTGACCAATCGGCTTGTACGCAATTATTGTACCCTATCGGCCTGGACGATTCTGTGATCGGCCAGGACAAAAGGGCTGTTTATTTAAATTCAGGCCAATTCCAGCCATGTTTTCTCACC
>NW_021324331.1:0-284 GCF_001605985.2 Dendrobium catenatum | reverse complement strand
TGAAGCCTTTGCTTCTTCTTCTTCGACTGTACACACACGAGAGCTCAAATTTTTTCTCATTTCTTCCCTGTTCATTCACAATCCCGACCGAACTCCATCACAGGCCGCCGCCCCTTCCTCTCTGCCTGCAGCCAACTTCATCAAACTCAAACAACAACCCCCTTGCCTATCTTCCACGCACAGGAAATCGCACCTGTTCGACTCCTCCAACCCTTGAGCCGCTGCAGCCCGCAAGCATCCGACTCCCTAGCCAAAGCCCGTCTGGCCTTCCCTCTTGAGGCCCG
>NW_021324330.1:0-286 GCF_001605985.2 Dendrobium catenatum | reverse complement strand
CGAAAATCAGAATTTTTACTCCAATAATTCTTGAAGAGAAAATAATTAGTAAAAAATACCCTATTATTGATACCACCAATAAGAGGGGAGTGATCAGAATAATAATAATTATCAACTAAATAGTAAGAAAAAGGAAAAAGATCCAACCAAAGATTATTAATAATCACACTATCCAGTTTAATATGAAAGGGGTTCTCACTTTGCTGATTGAACCAAGTAAAAAAAATGACCAACATAAGAAAACTCAATAAGACTAAAATTAAAACACAATTATTAAAATCTCCCA
>NW_021324329.1:0-442 GCF_001605985.2 Dendrobium catenatum | reverse complement strand
TGAGCATATACAACAAGCAGAATTTCAAAATTACTCTTATAATATAATTTTATTCCGGGGGAGCTGCCCTCGAAAACCCCCGCATAAGGGGGAACCCCGCCATGGGGCAGCGCCCCCTTGGACCCCCGGTAGACTAGTATATTTTTGTATTCATGTTGTTTTATTATTGGTAGTACAAATAATTATTAAAATGTCCTATTGTTAGCATGACTAGTGACACAAGAAGGAAAGATCCTGCATGGAAATATGAAACTCAAGTTGAAGTGTCAGGCGAAGGTGCAAAGAAGGGATATGTATACATGAAATATAATTTCTGTGAGAAACGCATAACTGGTGGAGTCAAGAGATTGAAGGATCATTTAGCCTGCACTCATGTCAATATGGGACCATGTGCAAAAGTTCTTGATGAGGTGAAAAAGGAATGTACAAATTATTTAAAGAA
>NW_021324328.1:0-331 GCF_001605985.2 Dendrobium catenatum | reverse complement strand
AAACAGTTTTCAAACAAAAAGCAGTAGGAGATTGAATTGAATTCAAAGCTAGCATGTAAAAATTGTTTACCCTTTTTCCATTTAAAACTTCTTTCCCATTTAGGCTTAAAATGCAGCTAGTAGGTAAAAATTTTACATTATATTCCTTATCACATAGCTCACTTATACTTAACAAATTATTCTTTAAGCCTTCAACTAATAACACATTGTCTATAAAAAAGTTTTTGAAATTTCCAATCATACCTGATTCAACCACTTTCTTTGTGGTATTATCTCCAAGTGTAACCTTCCAATGTTATGAATTGAGCAGTATCTCCAGTCATATGCTTTA
>NW_021324327.1:0-320 GCF_001605985.2 Dendrobium catenatum | reverse complement strand
TGGAATGGTGGAATCCAATTGCTAGAAGAATTATAAAATGGCAGGTGCTTCTTCTTGGTCCTTTTGTCCTGTCGCTTAATGCCTGCATTGAGTGCCTTGTCTGGACAATGATGAAACTCCCAAAGCAGGCCCCTTGGATGGCCTTTGGGCAACCAGGTTTCCGAGAATTCGACGTAGACATTTTACAATCTAAGTCAAGACTTTTGGCTGGGGAGTTCTATTGGCTCTTTCTGGTTCATTCTGGAATTTGCTTACTCATTGCTGCTATTGGTTCCGTTTTGGTGTTGCCTTACTTTAATGCCTCACTTTTTTGGTTTTCT
>NW_021324326.1:0-864 GCF_001605985.2 Dendrobium catenatum | reverse complement strand
ATTCTGTCAGTGTCTGGGAAGGGAGGCATAAGGGGCCGGAATCCGTAGAGATTTCGTCAGTGTCAGGGCATTTAGCTATGAATTAAATAATATCTGCTATCTGATTTGATATTGTTCTGATTTCCGTATCTGTTCTTTAAGTAAATCTGATTCTGATTTCCGTACAATATGAATCTGATTCTGATCTATTCTGTTTCTGATTTGATACGACTTCTGTTTCCGTATCTGTTCTGATTTGATCCGTTCCGTTCTGATCTGTCCGATTTGATATTTGTCCGATTCTGTTCTGATTTCTGTACGGATGTGTCTGATGTGTTTGGTTTTGAGATTCTGAGAATTTGGATTGGAGGTTTGTTGCTTTGCTGGACTGTTGAGCTCACTCTTATTTTCTGGTGGTTTTCAGGATCTGGGAAAGGGAAGGAGGTCCAGGAATAGATTTCAGAGTCTTATCAGTATAGGTATTTTTTTGTACCCTTTTGATTTTTGTACAGCCATGGCTTTTCTGTTCTATTTTTTTTTCTGTCTAAAAGCCATGTACTGTATTTGTAGATGATTGTTTTGAGAAAAGAAGAATATATATGTTTTGTTCCGCTGCATTTGATGATTCATAGTAGCTCTGTGTCTGTTTGAATAAAATTATTTGGAAGATTCAGTTCCGTACCAAATTCCATAACCAGATCTTGGTCAGTCTGTTCGTTCCGTGTCGCGACCCGGTGCGAGCGGGATCCGTCCCGGATCGGGTCGGGTTGTGACAAATATCCTCTCTAGCATAGCATTTAGCATTAATTTCAATTTCTGTATCAGTAAAGGTATCACAATGATAATGATCAGTTAAAAGGATTTCATTGTTCATCTCACCGCCTG
>NW_021324325.1:0-324 GCF_001605985.2 Dendrobium catenatum | reverse complement strand
GAACTGGAGGGGGAAATTTCAAAAGGCTAACTGAGAAAGAGATACAAGAGAAGAGGGCAAAGGGGTTGTGTTTTAGATGTGATGAAAAATACATGCCAGGCCATAGGTGTAAGGACCGAACTCTTCAGGTTCTCACCGTCTGTGATGACGAGGAAGCTGAGGAGAGAGGTGGAAGTGGGTTAGAGATGGAGGATGAGGAGAAACTACATTTGGATGTAGCAGAAGTATCAAAAAATTCTGTGGTGGGATTCACTCCAAATCACACTATGAAAGTGAGGGGAGATGGTTGATAGAAAGGTGATAGCGTTGATCGATAGTGGGGCA
>NW_021324324.1:0-283 GCF_001605985.2 Dendrobium catenatum | reverse complement strand
TCCATATTACATCCAGAATTTGCAGAAAAGTAAAGTGTTCGGGCACCACTGACAACAAACCCGGATTCTAATCCTAAGAATGACGCAAGTGATTTTTGAACTGGATATACAATTCCTTGTATCTTCATTTCTTCGTCTTCTTTCTTCCATCTTCATTTCTTCCTTTCTTCTTCTACGAGCTTCTTGGATCCGTCGGGTCTAGATATCCAAATGAAAAGAAACTCATCCCTAAAAGGGGTATTTTCATTTTTATTTGGATACTAAAATCATCCAAATTTGGCTT
>NW_021324323.1:0-482 GCF_001605985.2 Dendrobium catenatum | reverse complement strand
ATGGGGGAGCTTAGGTGGCCGGCCAAAGAGGGAGAGATGGAGGGGAGTTTAAATAAAAAAAAAAAACTGAAATTAATTTCAGTTTTGAGTGAATTTGGAGGGAAACTCAATTTGAAATTGGATTTAAATTTCAAATGAGGCTATGAGGAGTTAATGGGCAATCAATGGGGGCCCACTAATAGTGGCCGGCGGCTTAGAGAGAGAGAAAGGGAGGTTATGAAATTTGAAATCCAAATCAATTGCAATTAATACATTGAATTAGCATTAATTGGCTTCCACCCTAGCATGGACGGCGGCATCAAGGAGAGGGAGAGTATTGTCGAGAGAATTTAGGGAATTTCCAAAGAGGGATTGTGGATTAGGAAAATTATTCTAACCTCCAATTTGTTTGAAAATTTAAATTGAAGTCATGAATAAAACTTTCCTAAATAGGAATTTTTGAAATAGGAAAGTTTTGAAATTCAAAATTTGAATTTCAAATT
>NW_021324322.1:0-376 GCF_001605985.2 Dendrobium catenatum | reverse complement strand
AGAGGAGCGTACGTTCACCGAACCAAATAATTGTTCCTACACAACAAACAATAGGGGGCACTTAAAAAAAGTGCTACTTGTAATTTGTCTCATATTTGGATTGATCATATTTGACAAACTTATTGATAGAATCAAAGATCTAATAAATCTCAGGGTTTTAGCGTAATTTTCCTTTTTGTCCTTTCAATGATACTTGTGAGAATGACACACTACTAAATTAGAAGATGTGTAGCTTACAAGTTATTGGCTTTTATTTTTTAAATAATTGGACAGAAAGCATTTGACATTTTATGTTTACATCATTTCATAAGATATATGATTTATTTTTTACTTACTAAGCAAAAAATTGTCATTATTTATTTATTTATTTGTGTCA
>NW_021324321.1:0-218 GCF_001605985.2 Dendrobium catenatum | reverse complement strand
CGGCGTCCGCTCTCGACCACGCCCGCGTCCGCGCTGGTCTCCTTCCCGTGTAGGGTCGGGTCAACCCGGTATCCCACCGGGTTTGGTCCGGGTTAGAATATTCGACCCGTTTACCTACCCGGGTCGGGTTAGGGTCGACCCGATTGAATCCGGGTCAGTTCCGGGTTCGACCCGAACCCGACCCGTGACCCGAAATTGACACCGCTAATTGAAATGAC
>NW_021324320.1:0-622 GCF_001605985.2 Dendrobium catenatum | reverse complement strand
TCTTAGCTCCCAAGCCACCATGTGTGATGGTAAATCTAGTCCAAAAACTTTAATCACCAATGACTTTTTCAGTTTTTTAGAGTTCAATTCCTTCATTTCATCATATAGTTTCACTTCTCTCCCATCTTCGGATATCATTAAAATTCAATTTTATGTAAGGTTTGTTACTCCAAGGATTCACCTTACCCAAGTCTACCGTGCTTTTTGGCATTTCATCAAAAACATTTCCTTCCACCGAGACTCTCTTTTTGTCTTGAACTGAATGTTAATTGTTGTTAACCAAATTCTGGAAATTTTCATTTATCACGCTGTGACATAGTCCAGGGATTGCATTTGAATTCCCGAACCGGTTAACAATAATTTTCTTTCCTGAAGTAGAAGTTGTATTCTCCGAAGACATTTCAGAAGATTTACAAGTTTTTGGAGTAACCATTTCCAAAGTTTCACATAAAGCATTACCTTTGCCTTCCACATGCTTGATTAATTTTGGCGTTGTTTCAGTTACTTCCTTTATCACCAGTGCTCCTTGACGCTTTCTCTTAGGAAAAAGAGATGATTGTCTTAAAATGGAATCCTTCTCTACCAACATTAGTTTTGAATTGTCCATAACCACAGAAGATTT
>NW_021324319.1:0-493 GCF_001605985.2 Dendrobium catenatum | reverse complement strand
TACTCTATTCAAATAAAAAGAAAGCAAAAGCATCAACTTGGTTATCTGCTAACCAATCATTTGTGAGCAGAAAGTCAATATCTGATCTTTTTATTTCTATGTTTCCATATGCAAATATTAAGTGGTCCCTACAAAAAAATAAAGAAAAATATAATGTTAAAGCGCAACAATAGCGCAACCATAGCGCAACTATAGTGCAACCATAGCGCAACCATAACGCAACCGTAGCGAAACTAAACTTACTTTCTATTAAATTTTCTTAAACATTCATCCATAAATTATTGTTTTTGCTCTGTTAGAAAAGGCTTCCCTGGATAATCCATAATTTTCAATGCAGGTCGTGGCTCAATTATTATATTATCAACAGATATAACCTCTTTGTTCTTCTTTTTTACATATGGTATGATTTGTTCTGATGAACTCTCTGCTTTTTCATCATCTTCTCTTTTTTTTTTGTGATGAACTATCTTTTGGTAGTGGCACATCTTCTTTG
>NW_021324318.1:0-1178 GCF_001605985.2 Dendrobium catenatum | reverse complement strand
ATTTCGAATTCTTTCCTAATTTGGAAATCCAATTTAGAAAAGTTTTATTTTATAAATTCCAATTTCAAATTAAATTAAATTGGAGTTCTCATAACTTACCTCCACGTCATCACCCACCTTGTTCTTCAAATTTCGAAAATTCAAATTTGAATGAGCTCCAAAATTTTCATAATTGCCAAAGTCCAAATAAGGAAAGAATTGGATTGAATCCAATTCAAATTTCATGGCATAAGGAGTTACTAATTCTCATCCTAGGTGGCATCCTCCTAATCGGAAATTAATTTATTCACACTAATCTGTCTCCTCTCCTCTCTACATGTCGCCGGCCTCATCAAGGGGGAAATCCATTTAATGCTAGTTTAATGCCATCAATGCCTTGATCCAAAAATTCAAATTTCAAAATAACCCCCCTTAATTTCATTCATAATCTGAAATTAATTTCAGATTATGAAAATGAAACTCCCTCTCCCCTCTCTAAGCCGCCGGCCTTGCTTGGGATTAAGTCCATTAAATGCCACTTTATGGCATTGATCACATGAGTTGGGGATTCAAAATTCAAAACCTAACTCCTACAAGCTGCAGTAAATTGCTGTCCAGCAATTTTCCAAGTGGAAATTGCTGTCCGGGAAGTTCCAACCAGCCATAGTGCTGCCCGAACCTGCTCCTGTTTGCTGACCAGAAATCCCTCACAAGCTGTCCAAGATGTTTCTAACCTCAAAGGCTGCTGTCCGAAGTTTTCAAGGGTCAAAATTGTTGGCCAAGCTTTCCTAGTGACCACTCAAACATCTGTAGTTGCTGTCCAGCCATCCTAGCAGAGTTCCTACGGCTGTTTTGCTGTTCAGAGGGTCTCCGATTGCCGTCCCGAAGGTTCCCCAAACCTTGTATTGCTGCCCACTTCTTCCCCAAACCATGTACAAGCCTTGATGTGCTGATTACTCGTCATCCAGTGCCTTGTGATCAAACCGGAAGCTTCGTAATCTCTCGTCTTTGGGTAAACTCTTTCCCCGACTCTTTTACCTTCGTAGTGCTTCTCAATTGTGGTATAGTAAATTCATGACGATCAAGTTGACGCTTCTCCGCTAAAGCCTAGTAATTAGAAGAGTTGTGTGAGGGATCTTTCATAGCCTAATCGTATTGTTAGTATTGGAATTTATTGCTGGAACGATCCATGTAGGCAA
>NW_021324317.1:0-315 GCF_001605985.2 Dendrobium catenatum | reverse complement strand
GAGATGGTTTTTGAAAATGAGAGGGCTGATGGATTTCTTGAACTGCTCAGGAGATGGGAGGCGGTTGCCTCTTGCGAACTACAGGAAGATGGGGAGTGGGTTCGCGAATGAGAGGGGGAGGCAAGTGGGTAGTTCAGCTGTGTGTATGCGAATAGAGAAAGTGAGGGCTGGCGATTTTGAACTGCAGGCGTGAGGGAGTAGTTCGTGGGCTGGAGGGGAGCGGTTTTGCCTGGGGTTTCTCGTGAGAGGGAGTTCGAAACTTGCAAATCCAGAGAATGTATGAATGGGAGAGGGAGCATTTCACGAATTTGAGGG
>NW_021324316.1:0-416 GCF_001605985.2 Dendrobium catenatum | reverse complement strand
AAATATTGATCAAAATACAAGCTAAATTACTTGAATATTTCAGTGGCATGTCATGAATTTATATTGACCTAAAAAATGGCATTATTTATTTGATTGAATAATTAATGAATGATAACATATGAAAAAAATAAGTTTATATTAATATATTTCTTTCATATGAAAAATATTTTTAAGGAACTAAATATCCCCATCTATTTTGTGTTAATATTTCTATCTTTTCAAATGTAAATCTTGTTAATCAAATTTGCTTACATCAAGAAAAAATTCTACATAAAGGTATGGGTCTAAAATTACTCAAATGTAAATTTGATAAAATTTAAAAAAAAAAATCTAAGAATTATATGAACTAAAAATTTTGAAAATTTGTAGTTATAATGACCTTCACTACAGGAAAAACAATGAAAACCGGCGGTTTT
>NW_021324315.1:0-262 GCF_001605985.2 Dendrobium catenatum | reverse complement strand
CATAAATAAGACCAACCATTGAGGGTTTGACAATGGACTTGTTATGCTTAGTTCATTTGCTGGTTTTCTTGGCTTTTGTAGCTTCTCTTTATGTCATGCAGGGACTCTTAGTGAGTGGAGGTGAGTCTTATTAGTGGCTTATTTGATAGTTTCAGGGCTTGTTCTTTCATCTATTACAGTTTTTTTTTATATATGGAATCTGATTTTTGCTTTTCTCGAATCTTCTGATTTTATTATAGAAAAGTTAAAAAATGGAAATATA
>NW_021324314.1:0-316 GCF_001605985.2 Dendrobium catenatum | reverse complement strand
GAATCGGAGTATGCTTGTAACTCAAGCGAAGAACGGAAGATGGGTAGACCCAGAGAAATCGTACCACGTACATACCGCAAAACTCTCTTGAGTAGCTGAAAATGAAGTACATAAGGATTGTGCATATGCTGGCAAAGAAAATTGACAGCAAAAGACAAGTCCGGTCTTGTAATGGTGAGGTACTGTAATGATCCAACAAGTTGCCGATACAGTTCAGGCTGATCGAACAAGGCAGCAGCAGCCGGGAGTGAAGGTATTTTTGTTGGAAGTGGTGTTTGAACCGGTTTACAATCCTTCATACCAGCTCGAGATAGCA
>NW_021324313.1:0-206 GCF_001605985.2 Dendrobium catenatum | reverse complement strand
CCCCGGTTCGACCGGTCCAACCGGTCAAACCGTGAACCTCTCCTTCTTCTGGTCCGTTGTCCGGTCCGATTTTCAAAACCTTTCCTTTCTCACATTAGATCTAAGTTCATAGACTTCTCCTTCAAATAACAAAAGCAGTAGATATCCAAAAAAAAATTTCTGAAATTTCTTATAAAAATATTTCTAGTAAAAAATTTATCATCACA
>NW_021324312.1:0-218 GCF_001605985.2 Dendrobium catenatum | reverse complement strand
AGGAGCTTGCGGGCGGAGCTTTATCGGGAAAAGCCTGAGCCGAACGAGTGTAGGGAAAAAAAAATGAGTCATTTTAAGTAGGGTGGGGCCAACGGGTGAGGCGTACGCCTCACCCATTATTGCGTAATTGCGCCATTGAGGCGCGCCTCACACAGGGTGAGGCATACGCCTCATTCAAGCCCCAAATTGTGTGCGCCTCGAGGCGCCTTTGGGAAGAA
>NW_021324310.1:0-242 GCF_001605985.2 Dendrobium catenatum | reverse complement strand
GTTAAGACAACAAGGAATATATTTAGCCTTTAAAATGAACAATTGACTACTGTGTGAAAAATTCAATCAAATGTCCAATTTTCATAGGGGGAAATGAGGACGAGCTATTTTTTTAACAAGTGGGCACATAAGATGACAAATAGTAAATATAAGATATTCAAAAGATCAAAAAGAGAACTCCATACAAAATAAAAGGAAGACTTGTAGAAGGAAATAGGGAGATATCAGATATCATAGTGAAG
>NW_021324309.1:0-321 GCF_001605985.2 Dendrobium catenatum | reverse complement strand
ACCTAAAATTATAATTTATAAAACCTATTGCATTACTCTGAATATTACATATTACTTTTCAACGATTTTATGCTTCTGTTATTGTATTTTCTTTTATTCTAAGAAAGAGTTTCATTTAATAAGTATAACTCATTCATCTATGTATCAATTGTCATTAAATGTGTAAGAATTTAAGTGATTGAAGAAGTTGCATTATGCCTCAATGATTGAGTAAGTTTTGAAGTAATTTTGATGTTTATTTTTTGTGTATTTTTTTTCAAATATGTCACATTTTGAAGGACTATTTTTTACTCCATAGGCTGCTTCTTTGATGCATCCCAA
>NW_021324308.1:0-327 GCF_001605985.2 Dendrobium catenatum | reverse complement strand
GCAATATTTTTTTAAGGTAGGTAGATTGTAATAACCTATATTTTAAATTTGTTAATTTTTTTTTTTGAGTTATTATAACTCCAAATCATAATTTGTCTTTGACATAATATTTTACTTAAATGATTTTTTTTGTAATTTTTGGGTACCGATGAAAATCATTAAGAAATTGGTATATGTTAGTACAAGTGAGGATTTTGGGACCGTTAGAAGTCAGTTTTACAAATTGATTTCACTGATATTTTCTAAATAACATGTTTTTTATATATATTTTTCTATAATTTTTGTAGTCATAAAATAATTTATTTCAATTTTATACTAAAGAATTTA
>NW_021324307.1:0-347 GCF_001605985.2 Dendrobium catenatum | reverse complement strand
AAATATATTTTTAAATAAATATATATAAATACTATTCATGAACTGGTGCCACGGCTCTCATCAAATCAACGTCAAAGCGCTCTACTTCAAAATTTTTATATTTTTCAAGAATATTTATTTCACATATTTCAGTTATTACATCAACACCTACCAATGGCCGACATTTGACGTCTATTAACCACGGACATCCCTTGCTTGCCAACCATTGAAGTCTATGCCCAAGTTAATAGTCATTTAGTCTCCTAAGTTATCAAAAGAATGGTCAAGCTAACCATTCATTATTACCTAGTGATAATTTAAACATCACAAGAATAATATAACCACCACAAGATATATCATTCATACTT
>NW_021324305.1:0-276 GCF_001605985.2 Dendrobium catenatum | reverse complement strand
AAGTTCCATTATCCATTTGTTTTACACTAAAGCCAAAAAAGTAATTAAGTTCTCCTATCATGCTTATTTCAAACTCATTACTCATTATTTTTGAAAATTCATCGCATAAGTTTTTATCCGAAGATTCAAACAAGATGTCGTCCACATATATTTGAACAATGAGAATTTCTTCTTTGACCTTTTGTAAAAAGAGTGTAGTATCTACACTACCCTTTTTAAATCCTCTATCCAAAAGAAAGGAGCTAAGTCTTTTGTACCATGCTCTAGGTGCTTGCT
>NW_021324304.1:0-305 GCF_001605985.2 Dendrobium catenatum | reverse complement strand
TTTGTTTGACTAACTTATACATATATCTTTCTCCCTCCTTTGTATTTAATCTATTACATAAATCACTAAAAGCTAATGTCTTTAAAAGCATATTGCTTTCTTAGAATCCTTACGAGCCACTTTATATATTTCCCAATTATCAGAATTTTTAAAATTAAACCAATTTTTATAACGAATCTTCTTATTTTTAATCTTTTCTTACACATTTGGATTCCACCACCAACTACTTTTACTATTAGGAGCTTTTCCCTTCGATACTGCAAGCACCTCTTTTGCAATATTTTTAATATCACTAGCCACTTTTT
>NW_021324303.1:0-255 GCF_001605985.2 Dendrobium catenatum | reverse complement strand
AAGGGCATGAATATTCTATTATTGGAGATGTGTAAAGCTACTTTTTTTATTGGCAAACATTACACATGTGAGGTGCTCACATCATGAATGTTTGTCACTTGAGACTAAGGAGATCGTGGAAATTTGACGTGGGCGCAATCTACGATGGGAGGGAAAACACTTACTCATTTGACTGGAAAGGGGGGAAATTACGACTACTCTCTCAAGGCATTGGGAGCACTATTCAAAGCAATGAGACTAAGGCTGTCATGCATG
>NW_021324302.1:0-3449 GCF_001605985.2 Dendrobium catenatum | reverse complement strand
ACATGCAAGAGCTATATTGAACAAAGATCCGGACATGAACTTGGTTTGAACCAAGTGAGGACTTAGACTTGCAACATGAATGGATATAAAGGACTTATTGAAGACTTAAGTTGGACTCAAGCCGAGCTGCACTTGAACAATAGAACTTTGATTTGAATTCAAAAGACCTCATTCAAAGCTTAATTCAAACTCAAACGAGTTTTGCTTGGATGCGAATAACAATGATTTTTGAACCTAATGTGGTTGAATGAGAGGAAACTCAAATCAAACTTGATTTGAATTTGAGTATTGATTTGAGTACTAAGTGGATAAGATTTCCATGTGAATATAAGTATGAGAACTTGCAAGAACTTAAGGAGACTTGAATAATCTATAAAGAGAATGAAATGATTGCAACATCCCACTTGCAAGTGGAGGGATTTGTCATGCAGGAAAATATACCGGTCTCTTATAAGCACAAGGAAATTGGCACCTAAATGAATATGGCAAGTGGGTGGCTAATACATGTGAAGCAATCAACAATGAACACAATCAACCTGATGGTTAATAACGATCTGCTTATAGACACATCGACCTCTTATGGATCATTGAAATTCATATGTCATGAATTCAACGAATCACTAGCAAACATGAATGAGAGAGTCGTAGTGAGTTTAATCCACCTACGAGTCATTCATATAAGCAAATACATCTCTCCCCTACGAGCAAAATGATTCAACATACAATGATTATGGGGATACTCTCATAGTCAATGCCAGTCAAGTGTCCAATAAATACATAAATTCTCTACGATCAAGAGAGTTGATGAGCAACATGTGGTGAGTCCAAACACATGAAGCATACGAGAGGCATAAGAAGATATATTAAATCTTAGCAAGCTATGGTGTTTAGCATGCAATAATTGCATAAATGTGTTCACAATCAGCATGTTGGGAGAAACAGATGACATATGCGAGCTCTTATAAGTCAATATAGAAAATCTCTTTCATATACAAAGCACCTATAAATTGTTTCAGCAAGGATATTGTAGCATCTCTATAGCTAAAAACCATCCAATATAAGACAGATACATTCGAGTGGTTTGCAATTAAGGTTGTGATTCACTACAATTTCGAGTCGGCTCACTTGTACACAAACACAACTATTCCTTGGGAGCTATGATGATCGACAAAATTATTTGTGGATAATACTAGCGTTATTATATCGAATCTCTCATGTATGCAAAAATGCTCATCTACAAGCAAATATATAATTCCTAACACGAAGAGCATCAACAAGCAAAAGCAGGAGATTAGTTTAGTGCACTATGACCGCCTACGAAAATCAACAAATAGTGCACGACATCTACCTGTAGAAGCACGAACAATTCTATTCAGAAGCTGCTTACGCCACCGGATCTGCAACTTCCGTACAAGCAAGACAGGCCGTTATTCTAGAATACCCTCCCACGTGCACTATAAATTGTATAACACATAGGTACACTAAAGAGGGGTAAAAAATAATTATAAACCGCATTGGGCCCCGGCGAGCGTGTTATTGGTACACACGTGACGTTTAGGGATGCTGCGCGCGGGGTTGACAAGTGAATTCAGTTCGAACCCGAATCCTCCTATAGGGAGGATAGAGTCGACAAGGTTAACTCTACAAAATAAAATATGTGAGTGGCGACAGATATTTTTTTAAATACATTTCATATTAGGCCTTCAAGCCTAAAACAAAAGAATTCACTAAAAGGCGTAAAGCCTACGAACCCGATCCTTACTGCGACATCCGACAGAGTTACAAGGTTTAACAACAAAAAGAAATGACCCCCAAACACCCCGCGATCGGATGGCCTGTTTAAATGAAGAATCTCAACCGAGGGTTTACAAATATTTTCAATGCACGTTCCAAAAAATCACAAAATAAACTAATATTTAAAATCTGAAAATAAATCCATAATAACTTAAAAGCAAATTCATCCACCCTCCGAAAGTTTTGTCGAGGTGGACAATTTAAATTACTTCAGCTCACAAAGAGCGAAATGCCTAGTCGAAAATATCACTAGATCCATTCTCAAAAATCTTTTTGCCAGTAAGGACGTGGTACGTGTCCTCTAACCGGCAGTTTCGCCGCCAAAGGCACTGCAGGTAAACGGTTATGACCCGGGGCCCTCTGAACCGAGTGGTTTTGCCGCCAAATGGCACCACAGATAGCGGTTATGGCCAGAGCCATACGCCTCCTTAATGGCGTTAAATCCTTGAGATATGAAATCAATAGGATATGACGATAGGCAAAAAGCCCTCTGTCAGCTAAGGTGGATTCAAATTTGTCCCCTTAGACAAACATTAAACCCCGATCTACAAGGTCCCCTTGGACGAAGCAAACCCATGGCTGCCGACAAGGATCCTTCTGTCAGTTGGGTCGACTACCTCCTCTGACTAAGTAAGACCAGGGACCACGATGGCCCGGGATGACGGAACATGGATCTTGATCGGGTCCATCATCCATTCCCCACCATCCGCTTTAAGTGCAAGATGGTGAATTTCCATTTTTAAATATCAAACTTCAAACCGTCTTCATTTCCATCCATTTTCCAACATCCAAACCATTGCTGCTACTATATCGCGATACTATATATTCTTTCTATAGTATCTGATGACGACTGAGCCTTAATCGAAAGTTCTCTCTCGTGATCGGAGGGTAATTAACTATAGGGGCTTGCGCCTTAGGAAACCAGAAACTCAGATCATAAAGTCCTCGCAAATGAGGGCGAAATCTCTGGGTAGTGTCTTATCTACAAACCCATCTGCCTTCCAAAATTTACCTCGAAACTTAGTTCGTTAAAACTCCTCGCCGAATAAGAAAAGCGAGCGAGCGGAGGCCGGGGCCGAATTTTCGGAGCCCACAATTTTAAATCATTATTCAATATCTTGTATTTTTTTTTTATTTCATTGTATGTTTGTCAAATGAAAATCCGGTTCATTATTTGTTATTTTAAGTTATGTTCCCATGGTAATATTGAATTCAAAATTCTCTTGCATTCTGTTCAAATCAAGTCTCATGTCATTTGTTCAAGTTATGTGCATCTTTAGACTGAATTTCGGCAGCCTACTAGCGTTTCCCCCATTTAGGAGAAACTACAGGAGTTTTAACCTGCCGGCCACGTCAAGAAAGATGTGCACGGTCGGTGTCGAGTGAAAACGTGCAGTTGTTTCTCCGCCAGAACAGAGGCGCATACGAATACTTAAATTTTGCCCTGCCATACTAAGAAAACAGGCACGAGGCTCCCCAGCCTCCTCGCGCGTAACAACGAGCTTCCTCCCACCATGCTAAGAAAAACACGTATGAGTGGTTGCTCGTTGCACTTAAAGCGCCGAAAATGGGACTTCAGAGGTTTTTGAGTTGAGGGATTATACTTGCAAGATGTGACGATGACGACGACGACGGAGATGAAAAATATACAAAAA
>NW_021324301.1:0-413 GCF_001605985.2 Dendrobium catenatum | reverse complement strand
AAAGGGAGAGAACGAAGAGAGAGAAATTAGAGCTATCGTCATCGAACTATTGTCAGGTTTCTACCCTGGCCACCGACTGACGCCGTGTGAAACCTCTTAAGTAAAATAAGATAAACTCTTAAACATTGAGACGATTTTTATGTAATTTTTGGAATTTTATTTAAGAAACTTCACAATTAAACGTGCTCATTCCAAATCAATTTTAGGATGAGTAACCTGCTAGGAAGTTACACCGACAGGATAAAACTATGAGGCTTTTAGGTCAAAACAGACAATATCTTGATATTTAAGAGTTTGGACTATTATAATTATTCACTAAAATAATGAAGGCATTATGTAGACAAAAGTACCAACAAAAGCTTTAACTTCGAAATAAATTTAATTTTGCTTCGAATTATTTTTTTAAAGTTTTG
>NW_021324300.1:0-437 GCF_001605985.2 Dendrobium catenatum | reverse complement strand
CAGTCAGGTACTGTCGTCCCGGGCTAGGCTGAAGTCGCTATATGAGAGAGAGCTGATGGCTATTGTACTGGCCATCCAAAAATGGAGACCTTATTTATTGGGCAAACACTTTATTGTCAGAACCGATCAGAGGAGCCTGAAGTACTTGTTGGAGCAGAGGATGGTCACAGAGGAACATCATAGGTGGTTATCCAAGCTGCTGGGATATGATTTTGAGATCCACTATCGTCCAGGACTAGAGAATAAGACAGCGGATGCCTTATCACGCTGTATGGGGGAGCTCCAAGGGATTGCTGTATCAGTACCTATTCTGATAGATTGGGGAGCCATCAAAGAGGAGAGCATCCAGAATGAGTAGCTAAGGAGAATCAAAGAAGAGGTGCTATCAGATGAAAACAGTCACCCAGGCTACTCAGTTGTGGGAGAAAGACTGTACT
>NW_021324299.1:0-252 GCF_001605985.2 Dendrobium catenatum | reverse complement strand
AGAAAGAGGGGGAGAGAGAGAGGGGGGGAGAGCGAGGTAGAGAGAGAGAGATAGAGATAGAGAGAGAGAGGGAGGGAGTGAGAGAGGGAGGATAGAGAGATGAACTTGAGAGAGAGAAAGAGAGAGAGGGAGAGAGAGTAGAGGGGGAGAGAGAGATGGAGAGAGAGAAGGAGAGAGAGAGAGAGATTGAGAGGGAGAAGGAGAGAGAGAGAGAAGAAGAGAGAGAGGGAGAGAAAGAGAGTTAAAGAGAGA
>NW_021324298.1:0-304 GCF_001605985.2 Dendrobium catenatum | reverse complement strand
AATCTCTATCGCCGCGTAATTTCTAGCCCGCAACAACTATAAACATGTCATGTTTGAAAAACGGTTTGGTAATCCAAATTATGGTTAAACGTTCCAAATGCACTTCGGGTCTTTGATTTGGATTCATCTGAGCTCGAATTGAGTCGAATTTGATGTCGTTGGGTTCGTATTTCCACGATGTTCGTTTAGACTGTAAGTTTATTGAAATTGGAGCTCAGATGGTTCCAAATTTAATTTTTGAAAATTTCAAGTTGATTTTGCTTCAAGATTCATGCTAGATCATGATAAATTTTTGATGATATAT
>NW_021324297.1:0-754 GCF_001605985.2 Dendrobium catenatum | reverse complement strand
GAGTGGCTTTGGTTGGCGTTTTGTAAGTTGTACGATAGGCCCACAAAGCTTCTGCCATTTTCGTATGCCATTCTCTTTTGTTCTTAGAGAGAATCTTCTTTAGCAACTTCACCATTGTTTTATTGAAGGCTTCTGCTAAGCCATTTGCTCTTGGATAGTAATTGGAAGAGTACCGCCAATCAATTTTGTGCCGATCAACGAACTTATAGATTTTTGTACTCTTGAAAGCAGTTCCGTTGTCTGAGATTATGCGGCGTGGCACATCAAATCTATAGACAATATTGTGGGTAAAGAAGTTGATAACATGCTTGGACCTAACTTCTTTAAATGGAGCCACTTCTGCCCACTTGGAGAAATAGTCGGTCGCTGCCAAGATGAAGCGGTCTCCTGCTGATGACGGCGGATCTATCGGCCCGATAACATCAGTACCCCAACATTCAAATGGCCAGGATGCTTTTAGGGTGCAGCGGATTTGGCGGTTGATGTATAATATCACCGTGAATCTGGCACTCGTGGCACTTTTTAGCATGATTGATACAATCTCTGACCATGGTCGGCCAATAGTAACACATTCTTTTAATTTTTACTGCCATCTTGGGACCTGATTAGTGTGCTCCACAAAGCCCTTCATGAACTTCTGCCACCACTTTATCAGCTTCTCGAGTCCCTAGGCACCTTAGCCACATTTGATCGAAAGCACGTCGATACAACGTGTTATTGACAAATGCATATCGTAGCGCTCTCTTCTTGATTT
>NW_021324296.1:0-293 GCF_001605985.2 Dendrobium catenatum | reverse complement strand
CAGCCACTCCTCGGCTGCTCTGGGCTCCACAGCGCCCTCAAACCTCGGAGGTTTCAACCTCAAAAACAACTGTAAATGTCTATCAATGTCATCAGATCTGACAGTAACAGCTCTACTCCGAGTCTCGCTCATCATCTAAGCAACAAGCGTAGCAAATTGAGACAACGTGTCAGCACCGGCCACTGGGGCTGTACTCCCCACTGGTGCTGCCTGACTGAAACTCTGTCCGTCTGTCATGTCTGGGTCTGGCTGATCTATACAGAAAAATCCAGAAAATCCAAAAAACTATCACA
>NW_021324295.1:0-340 GCF_001605985.2 Dendrobium catenatum | reverse complement strand
CTATTTTTACTATTAGGAGCTTTTTCCTTTGATACTCAAAGCACCTCTTTTGCAATATTCTTAATATCACTAGCCACTTTTTCCCACATAACATTAGCATCCTCATTCCTCATGCACATACAAAATTTTAAGATCTAAAATCTTACTCTCAAAAATATTTTTGTTAATGTTCTTTAAATGCCACAATCTAATCCTAGAAAAATGTTTTACTTTATTTTTTATTTTATGCCCATTTATCTTGAAGTCCAAAACTAATAATTGATGTTGGGTACATAAATTTTAACTCGGAATAACTTTACAATATTTGCAATCTAAACGATTTAATTTTTTAAAAAGAAAA
>NW_021324294.1:0-215 GCF_001605985.2 Dendrobium catenatum | reverse complement strand
AGGTTTGGGAGCAGTAGCAGGACGAGTAACTGGGTCTTTTGGGCAGAGAGAGGGAGGATGCATAATGGAACCGCATTGAGTGCAATGTTCAGGCTTGGATGAGTTGGTGGGCGATAGTGGTTGGGAACTCCTCAACTCATGTTCAATTCTTCTCTCATGCGGCGCGACTTCTCAAATGGGGAGAAAATAACTGTGTTGCTTTCCAACTGTGAGGC
>NW_021324293.1:0-288 GCF_001605985.2 Dendrobium catenatum | reverse complement strand
ACTTAAAGAATCAAAGGCCCCCTAAAAACAAAAAAAAATAGAAATAAAACCTATGGGAATTGATCCAGTCAAATTCAAACAAAAGAAAAGATAAAAAGAGAAGCAGTCAAAAAAGGATAGGACTAAAAATCAAAAGGAGCATGAGGAGCAGGAGCCAACCAAAAGCACCCAATCAGCCACCTTGGAAACCCGCAACCAATAAGAGCCGGAGGATGAACAAGGAACCTGCAAGTAGGATACAAAGAGTAACCAAATGCAGTAACAACAACCATTTTATTTAGGGTTCAT
>NW_021324292.1:0-308 GCF_001605985.2 Dendrobium catenatum | reverse complement strand
TCTTGAAAATTTGAATCTAGTACACTTGAGAAATTGAAAAATTCCCTTAAGAAGTTGCAAGTCTAGGTGGCAAGACCCTAGTCAACACGGAATTGAATTCCTACAATATCTTTTAAGGTAGAGACTATTATCGGGTCTGCACTATCCCTAGAAGGCACAACATCATTACAATCAACGATTTATAGCAATCGGACCTCGTTGAAATTTAAATTTCGACGGTATCACTATCTGATACAATATCAGATTATTTACCCTCTCAAATTACTACTAGACTAGTAGTTAAGAGAGTGGCACCCCGAGGGGTTTCT
>NW_021324291.1:0-206 GCF_001605985.2 Dendrobium catenatum | reverse complement strand
GCGCAAGCCTTATAAAAAAAAACTTGAGGCGTAAGCATCGAGGCGTTTTTTACTGGAATTGCGCTAAGGCGGGCCTCAAGGCGAGCCTCATATTGTGCAATTTTAAACCATGGCTTGGAGAGATATTCAATTTGACTCAACAATAACTCCACATCCAGTTGTTAGAGATTTTAAGGCTTGAGTGGACAGAGAAACAGAGGTATAAG
>NW_021324290.1:0-415 GCF_001605985.2 Dendrobium catenatum | reverse complement strand
AGTTTGTCTTAAATGGCCTAAATGTCCCAAAAAAAACTCTATATTTGACAAATTAATTATGTTTTCACTAATAAACCTTTTAGAATTTGGTATTAATTGATAATTAAGCTTGGCATCATCATTGATGAGACCCCAAAAAGGGCTTGAGCATAATTAGTAACTATAAATATGAAACCCTAAGCATTTTCTACTCGATCGATCTAGTCAATAGGAATGGAAGATAGATCGACGACGATGATCCTAGGTATTATGGTGGTGGGCGCAATAAACAAAATATTTGATAAGAAAACTTAATATGCCTCTTCCAAGTTTTCAAAACCATGAGTTCTTCATGGATGATTGATTAAGATTCTTAACGAATTATTATCATCAAGTCTAAAAAACAAATTTATAGTCAATTAAAAATGTTAGTGAT
>NW_021324289.1:0-235 GCF_001605985.2 Dendrobium catenatum | reverse complement strand
GAACGGCTTTCTTACTGTTTTTTAAAGCAACTTTTAAGTAGCAAAATTTTATTTTTTGTACTATAAAACTGTCCTAAGAAGCAAAAAAAAAAAAATCGGTCCAAATGAAGTCTAAATGAGAAGAGAGCCTGACCTTGAAGGAAAAAAACTGGAACCTTCAAATGATTAATTTGATAATTTTATTATTCCTTATATTTCGTTCTAGATTTTTAAAAAATTACAATTGATGTTTTAA
>NW_021324288.1:0-382 GCF_001605985.2 Dendrobium catenatum | reverse complement strand
ATGCTGGCAAGCAACAATAAATAGTTGCAAAGCATACGAGCAATCAAAGATCGGTACAGCAAAAGCAATCGTCGTCCACCCGAGATTGGTGAAAGGGTGGATATGATGCAGAAGCAATGGGTCTTCTACAAACATTTTTGAGAGGTCGTAGTGGATACAGTGGTCCCCTGCAAATGGATACTTGTAGATAACAACAGTGAGTGTATTGTAAGTACAATGAATCACTGTGGACATAAATACGGATATTACCTACAACGACGGTAACCAAGATCTACAAGTGCGTTGAGTACAAGGGAGACTCTATGTACGAAAAGTACACCCCCTAGCAGAAAGGGGGGAAATGTCTGAACAAATTAGAACCAAACTTCCTGGTGTCCCAAAG
>NW_021324287.1:0-500 GCF_001605985.2 Dendrobium catenatum | reverse complement strand
AAAGATATTGAGTTTTGACCGAGTTGTGCACTGTTTTATGTTTTCGTAGTCGAACTTTTGACATGATTTTGATTTGGCACAACTTTCATCGCACAACTTTTGGTATGTTATAGATATCACTATTGTACACGATTTGAGTTTATTCTGCGACGATTTTACCGGTCGGAATTGATTCTACGCGATTTTTATTAAATAGAAAAATATCATGACGTGATTTGATTTGGATTCTATAGTATAATAGTCTTGTATTGATGTCGTGGATATTCTACTGTAATTTGGAGAGATTTGGAAATTGTGCTTTTTTGCAGGATTTTTGTGTAAATTCTGTAGACTGCCGTTACTCTGCCCGATTTTCGTACGATTTCTGATTTTCCCGGAATTGATAGATTGAATTGATATGCGTATGACTATTGATATGATTTTTCTATATTTCTTTAATATTGCTTATTGCATTGATTATTGCATTGATTGAATTGATTGTTACTGAAAGACAAGTGGGA
>NW_021324286.1:0-973 GCF_001605985.2 Dendrobium catenatum | reverse complement strand
GTCAGAATTCAACATCTCCAAATCTTTGGTGATTCTCAGCTTATAATAAATCAGGTCCTCGGCATTTATAAGATTGGCAAAGTCGAATTGGCCCACTATCACCGGCGAGCCCTCGAGCTTATGAAGCAAGTACCAAATTTCAAAATAGCTCGAATTCCTCGAGGACAGAATGCTAAATCAGATTGTTTTGCCAAATTAGCCAAATAAATGACAAACATTAATGAGGAGAGTCCTATATTCATCGGAGTTTATACTCGTAGGGTCTTGGAACCCGCTCTATTACAATTTTCAAGGGTAAAATAAATTCCAGATTCAAGTCAGCAGGATGAAACCCCAGTTGACCCTCAACCTCTCCATCAGATTGTTATGGAGAATTATTCAGAAGAGCATCATGTGGCCAAGAGACGTAAAGCTAGTCAAGCTTCAGAATCGTGGTGGCATTGTTTAGATATTGAAGTCGAAAATGATTGGAGACAGCCATTCATTGACTACTTCAAGGAAAACAAACTCCCGACAGAAAAGTCTATGGCCGCACAAATCCGAAAAAGGGCGTTGAGATACATATTTGTTAATGATACGTTGTACAGACGAGCCTTTGATCAAATGTGGCTAAGGTGCTTAGGGACCAAGGAAGCTGATAAAGTGGTGACAGAAGTTCACGAAGGGCTTTGCGGAGCACATTAGTCAGGTCCCAAAATGGCCGCTAAAATCAAAAGAGTGGGGTATTATTGGCCAACTATGGTCAAGGATTGTATCGATCACGCTAAGAGGTGCCACGAATGTCAAATCCACGGTGATGTTATACATCAACCGCCAAATCCACTGCACCCAACAATAGCATCCTGGCCGTTTGAATGCTGGGGCACAGACATTATCGGGCCAATAGATCCGCCGTCATCAGCGGGACACCGTTTTATTCTAGCAGCGACGGACTATTTTTCCAAGTGGGCAGAAGCAGCTCCATTCAGAGAGG
>NW_021324285.1:0-227 GCF_001605985.2 Dendrobium catenatum | reverse complement strand
ATCATGCATATGTGTTTGGAGTAGAATTTAGTTTAAGGGATTTGAAATAATGCTATTTTATTGAAAAATCTATGCATTTGATATAGGCCTTGGCTTGTTTTCTTTGTTTGGAAATCCAGCTGTTGATCACTAAAGGTAAGATGCCAGTGAGCAATTTTATACTCACACATTAATTAAAATGATTTCAGAAATTTTTTTTTAACTAGGTTAGCAATGCTTTCACTAAA
>NW_021324284.1:0-214 GCF_001605985.2 Dendrobium catenatum | reverse complement strand
ACAGGATGACGCCACCTCCATCTCTTCTCTCACGCATATGATTGAGTGCTTGATTTTCTTTTCCCAATTTCTCTTTAGTACCATAGAGTCTCCGAATGCTGGTATGAACCATGCATGTTGATTCAGCCCTTCGAACCCTTCTTTCCTTTTGATTAGGACTTCTTAGTCTACCTCTTATGTCAATCCCACTTTAGGAGAGGATAATGTATGATCC
>NW_021324283.1:0-308 GCF_001605985.2 Dendrobium catenatum | reverse complement strand
TGACAACATTCCATTTGATTTCTGGAAAATTAGGATGTCTACATTTTTGCAATCTATTGATTACCATATGTGAATGTTAGTCAATGATGGATATATTGCACCTTTTAAAATTGTGAATGGAGTGAAAACTCTAGTACATTTTAATAAATGGAGCAATGATGATAGAGAATTAGCCCAATTGATTGCTAAGTGTTTAAATTATTTTTTATGTGCATTAAAGTTTGAGGATTATATGAGAGTTTCTACTTGTGCTATTGGTAAGGAGATTTGTGATAGACTGTGCATTACATATGAAGGAACAAGTGAAG
>NW_021324282.1:0-251 GCF_001605985.2 Dendrobium catenatum | reverse complement strand
TGTTTGATATTCTTACCACTGTCATTCCCACTAATCCGACGGGTTTTCTACAAGCTAGTCAGCACAGTGCTTGGAGAGCAGCCATGAGCAGTGAATTTGAAGCACTTCAAAAATAAGGTACGTGGGTACTTGTACCACCAGTGCCGAATACTAATATTTTGGGCTCCAAATGGTTATTCAAAACCAAAGTTCATGCAAATGGATTTATAGCTCACTACAAAGCTCGTCTTGTGGCGCAAGGGTTCAAGCAA
>NW_021324281.1:0-261 GCF_001605985.2 Dendrobium catenatum | reverse complement strand
TACTTAGATCCCTTGTGGGATTTAAGCTATAAGTCCCGTCATTATGTCACTTTGAATTCTAAATCTGTTATCTCTCTTAGAGTAATAATCTAGTATTTGATCTTTTAAACTCAAAATCTTAATTATATCTTTATTCATTTAAAAAGTCTAATCATCGCTAAGGGTAAAGATAAGAGTTTATCTTCTTCAGAATAGAATTTATGAACTTTCTCTGTGCACCAAATCAAGAAGTAAATAATACATCGTCCTTAATCGAGAGTT
>NW_021324280.1:0-212 GCF_001605985.2 Dendrobium catenatum | reverse complement strand
AGGGAAAGATCTATAAAGGTAATTTTTCTTGGTTAATGAAAAACTTTAGAGTGTAATGAACAAATCTTAATGTAACCTTCATAATCTGAAAAGGAAATATGATTGAGTAACATAACAATTGATTTATTGGGATTATAGATAAAAAAACTTATGTCAAAGATGCAAAGAAATTATTAAAAAAAAAAAAACATAATGGAATAATGACTAGTGTT
>NW_021324279.1:0-209 GCF_001605985.2 Dendrobium catenatum | reverse complement strand
AAGCCGTAGTAAATCAACTAAAGAGAAATGGTGAGATTTTAACCGATGCCTGAGTAGTGGAGAAGATATTGCGGTCATTAACCAATAATTTTGAGAATGTTGTATGCGCGATTGAAGAATCAAAGGATCTCGGCACACTAACTGTTGAAGAGCTCGCTGGCTCTCTTGAGGAACATGAGCAACGAAAGAAGAAAAAGAAGGAGGAGACG
>NW_021324278.1:0-292 GCF_001605985.2 Dendrobium catenatum | reverse complement strand
TGTTTATTTTCGTTTTGAAAACTTGGCTCCTTGAAGGAAATTTTTCTTACTTGAAAGACATGGAGCCTAATTTGATTTTATTTTTAAATTGCTTATATGTTAAGGGGTAGAAAACTTAATTTATCCTAAGAGCCTAACGTGATCAAGTCTAGCCCACACCCACAAAAACAAGAGAAGAAACCTAGGAAAAAGATGCATTTCTATTGCACAACCAGGTAAACAATCAAAGCATGATTTTATTTATGAATAAAGTACAAGTAATGAAAAGAGTCCACATTATTACAATCAGATT
>NW_021324277.1:0-272 GCF_001605985.2 Dendrobium catenatum | reverse complement strand
G
This sequence comes from Dendrobium catenatum, assembly GCF_001605985.2. Taxonomy (NCBI): domain Eukaryota; kingdom Viridiplantae; phylum Streptophyta; class Magnoliopsida; order Asparagales; family Orchidaceae; genus Dendrobium; species Dendrobium catenatum. The sequence continues at coordinate 271 of NW_021324277.1, read as the reverse complement.
TTTTCTGACGCGAGACGATTTGTTTGCCTCCGATAATTTCGTGCATTCGAAAACTCAAGAAACTCCGGGTAACTTCTCTAGGTATAATGGCCTTGGACCCGAGGACGGAGCGCCTCGTTCTGCGAACGACGATGGTGGTCGCTGCCACCGCCACCTATTTCCTCCTCGTCGCCGACTACGACACTCAATATAGCGCCTTAATTCGGCCATGTGAGTCACTCCTCACAAGTCTCGGGCATTATCCTTTTTCTCTCACTTCAAAAACACCAAT
>NW_021324276.1:0-281 GCF_001605985.2 Dendrobium catenatum | reverse complement strand
TTGATACTCATAAGATGGCTAACTGTGTGGGTAATCCTGCGGGTATGGAGATTAGGAACCAGAAAAATTTGTTTTGATTGATTCGTCGGATGATGAATCTTATTCTGATTTTTATGATTGTGATAATGATCTTTCCCTTGTTCGTTCTTCTAATATCGCTACTCGGGGGAAATTTTGGGGGAGAGGTTGACATAAAAGGTGATTTTGTGTGACGTCTTGTTGGTTGTCTTGCTGATTTTCCTAAGTTTTCGTTTGGCTTTGCTGTTCGTTTGGCTGCTACG
>NW_021324275.1:0-232 GCF_001605985.2 Dendrobium catenatum | reverse complement strand
TCTTTAGGACCCAATCATAATATTCAAGATGAGTTTATATAATTCTAAATCTGAACACCGTTATAAAAGTTTATCTTTGTCCCCCGGGGTGATATACTCTTTCTAATGAGTTGATTGGACCTTAGAATTAGAGCTCAACCTTAATTTTAAAATCCCCAAAGAAAACTAATTTTTTTTTTTTTAAAAAAAACATGTTTTTCAAAATTTCACCAACAAAAAATGGCATGCCCGG
>NW_021324274.1:0-221 GCF_001605985.2 Dendrobium catenatum | reverse complement strand
TAAAAATATGATAGATATTCAACTTTTCTTTAAAAAAATCTAAAATTACCATTAGTAACTTAAGAAAATTTATTTTTATGTTCTCATTTGTGAAATGTGATTAGGAGATCAAACAAGCTAGTTAATTATTTTTGTTATGTTATTGGTCTAGCTAGCTTCTTGCCTAAGGAGCTAATTAAGAAACCTTTGCATTGGAGTCTGGATCTTTCTTCCTTGGCTTT
>NW_021324273.1:0-234 GCF_001605985.2 Dendrobium catenatum | reverse complement strand
CCATTGGTTAAACTGAGTTTAGACTTTTGTTTAGAGGAAAAAATCATACCACTAAACAAAGTCAGAAGGAGGGAAAACATCAACAGTATTTCTCCCTTTAACCAATTTAGAAAAGCTAAAAACTATCTACAAAACTCCAAAATCTAAAAACTTTGAAAAGATTCAACATATGAAAGGCCAATTTTAAAGAATCACGTGAAAACAAAAACACATAAAAAACAAAACAAAACACAA
>NW_021324272.1:0-1259 GCF_001605985.2 Dendrobium catenatum | reverse complement strand
AAATAAAAAAAAAATTTGCGCAAAAGCGCCACACATTGACAAGAGAGCATAAAGAGCCACCACTCCAAGAACAAGCTACTCTCTCTTTTTAAATCTTAGAACTAGAAGTGTTGGCTTATCAAAGACTTGACTTCGATTAACTTGCGATTGTGACAAATTTACTTTACCTCATTATTGTATGAAGATGGTTTTTTCTTAAGCCAAGTGATAGGTGAAATCCTTTTTTCTCATAACCAATTAATTTCTTGAGTTAGGTCATTGATTTCAAAAGACGATTCTACCCTAAAAAATGTCTGAGCTAAGGGTAGCCATGATCGGATATTCTACTTTTCTATAGATTGATGAGCTTATTAACACATTAACTCACAAATTTTTTGAATCAATCACATGGAATACTATATCATGTTCATGCCTTGGTTAAAAAAAAATAAATAAAAAAAATAAATAAAATAAAAATAAAAAAGGGGTCTCTTTGCTTTGCTTTCTTGTACCCTCCTTTTTGATATGTCAAAAGGGGGAGAAGTTTATGAGGTTCTTTTTTCATCAATCCTGAATTTTTTCTATTAACTGTTTTCATAAAGGTTTGCCATCATCAAAAAGGGGGAGATTGTTGCAAATCTATTTTTTTCATGGCTTATGTTTTGATGATTGACAAACACTACTTCTCTTGGACAACTTGTTACTTCTAACTTTTTAGGAATCGAAGACCGGACGATCATGAAGAAGCCAAGTTCAAGATTGCGTAGGTTTAGGGTTAAGTCAGTCTGTAATTTTATTTTTCACCTTTTGAGTCTACTTGTAATGATCAAAAAGACTGATGCTAAGTAACCCTACACACACACACTTGAGAGACTTAGAATTTCTGTTTTTACCCACATAGGCCAGGCCGATTTTCATATCGTCCTGGACGATCGGCTTAAAATAGAAAGTCTAATTAAGGATTCTTAATTAAGGTAGCCGACATTAACCTATCGGCCTGGACGATACGTATCGTCCAGGATGATAAGCTCAAAATAGAAAGTGATAGCCGCCTTAGACAGTTTAGGCATACTGTATTTTAAATTATCGGCCAGGACGATTCCCGGATCGGCCTGGACGAAATTACCAAATTATGCCTTAATTGATCAGGAAATCAAGGGAGTATTTAAGGACGATTGATATGATCCGATCGGCCAGGACGATCGTGAGATCGTCCTGGATGAGCAAGCCAAATTTCAAACGGCCAGGACTGTTCCCAGGGCTGTGCTCTGGCCGATCTT
>NW_021324271.1:0-269 GCF_001605985.2 Dendrobium catenatum | reverse complement strand
TAACGAAGGTTGTTTAGGTTGCAAAAATCTTACTGATATGGTGCAAGCTTTTTCTCATAAAATAATTGTGATTATAGAGTCTAAAGATTTAAATATTTACTCTATTGATAATCTTCTTGGATCACTTATTACTTACAAGCAAGGGGTGAGTCAAAGAAAGATTGATGTAGGTGAACCACGAAGGGAGAAGAATATAGCATTGAAAGTGGAGGAGTTAGAGAGTGATCTCTCATAACCTGAGGATGAAGATGACATCGCACTGATGACTA
>NW_021324270.1:0-1501 GCF_001605985.2 Dendrobium catenatum | reverse complement strand
GAGAATTCCCCATAATACTTAGCTATGTTTCTTGCATCTAGAAAGCCAGAATCCTGAATTGTCATAGTCAAAGTTGTTGTCCAGATTTCTGGACAGATTTTGTGTGCCGTCCAGAATTTCCAAATCTCAGGGAATTAAAGCACAATTTAATTCCTATCCCCCACGTGAAACTGAGCCATTAATTCCTTCCATAGGCTGAGAGTGGAATAAGGAAATTATTCTCTTGATTTCTCTCTATGTCCCGTGCATCCTCTCTCCTTTCCAGGAAAACTTCTCTCCCAATTCTTTCACACCAAGGCTGGACAATTGCTGGAATCCTCTCCCAACTTCCTGTACTCCTCTTTCTCCCATAGAAAAATCTGAAAATTTCAGATTTTCTGAAGGGACATTTCAGCTTTTGTGAGGAGACACTTGGAGATTGTCCACCTTCTCTAGCAAAGCATTTTCGTTCTACATGACATCTACTTACAGAAAATGACGAATAGTGCACGACAATCTACTTGTGCAAAACATGCAGATAATCAGCACAATGCCACACCACTGGATCCGCAACATTCTAACAAAAGGACAGAATGCGTGTACAGGCTTCCAAATAGAATGTTGCATTCAAATGGTAGTTACCCGCACAACCAAGAGACATTAAATATTCCAAAATGTCCCCACAGATGCATTGTAATATGAATACACATAGGTACACAAAAGGGCATGTGCAATCACACAATCCACATGGGCCCTGACGAGCGTGTTACGGATACACACGTGACGTCTAGGGATACTGCGCAGGTTAATAAATGAAAGCAGTTTGAGCCCGATCCTTCTATATGGATTGATAAGAGTTGACACATTTTGAACAATCAAATAGATATACGGTCAGAGTATCGACTGAAATATCTATTTTATACGTTTATTTGAGGCTTTCAAGGTTTTAAAAGAAATTCATCAACAAAGGTTTGAAACCTACGAGGAACCCGATCCTTTATCGACAGACGACAGCTCGACAGAGTCGACATGGTTCAATCCACAAATGCAAATGACCTCATACACCCCGATGATGGCCGCGTAGTAGGAAGATCTCAACTGGAGGTCAATTTCAAATATCCCAAATGCTCAGTGCCCAAAATTCAAAGATTCCAAAAATCCCAAAAATTTCAAAATCCAAAATATTTAAAATTGAAATTTAACCCATTTAATCACTTAAAGTAAAATCTATCCACCATCTGTAATAGTTTGTTGAGGTAGACAAATTGAAAACTACTTCAGCTGACAAAGAGGTAATGTCTGGTCGAGAATATCACTAAGATTCATTCTCAAATAGTCTTTTGGCAGCGGGGACGGGGCACGTGTCCTCTAATTAGCTGTTTTGCCACCAAGTGGCACCGCAGGATAAACGGTTATGACTGGAGCCCTCTGAATCGGGTGGTTTGCACCAAATGACACTGCTACATTACGGTTATGGCCAGAGTTCGTAAGCTCCCCAATGTCATCAAATCCTTAAGATATG
>NW_021324269.1:0-318 GCF_001605985.2 Dendrobium catenatum | reverse complement strand
TGTTTCTCTAAAGCCTTCACCTCTACTTCATAAATGTAATCACGGGCCTCCTGGACATGATCCTGGATGACAATTTTGAAGGCTATAGACTTCTTGAAATCTTCGATAACTCTCGAAGATTCAAGGCTGGTCAGAGCGGCCTCCTTCTCAGCAATAAGAGTCTGGGATCTCTTATTCTCAGCTTCAAGCACTGCTATCTTCTATGCATAGGATTTTTGATCTTTCAAGAGCTGGGTGATCGTCGACTGTGCTCCACTAGGTTGATCTGAAGCCGATCTGTCTGATGATTCTAGAGGGAAGCAGAGTGAACCAAATTTG
>NW_021324268.1:0-245 GCF_001605985.2 Dendrobium catenatum | reverse complement strand
GTGCATTTTGCTACTACTTTATTAGTCCCCTTTTGTTTTACTTTTACTCCTCTTCGGATGCACTTTTCTTTGTATTCATTTTAAAGGTGCTTTTCTTTTTAGAAAAAAAAAACACATCTAAGGCATAGTGAAAACATAATGAAAGGGTAGCAAAAGTGTAGTGAAAGCGCAGTAGCAATTATAAAAGGAAAGGGTAGTGAAACTCTATTAAAAAATGTACCTACTTTTTAAAGTTATATATATAT
>NW_021324267.1:0-235 GCF_001605985.2 Dendrobium catenatum | reverse complement strand
TCAAATATATATTAAGCCTTATTTGATGAGTTCTTGATCCTAGCTATACAAAAATAATTGAATCAATTTATTAGGAATTATGATTAGGAGTTAGTAAGCAGACCTAAGAACTAGAGCGTTCTTGGAACCAAGAGGGTCTTTAAGAATAAGATGAATGACTCTAGTATAGTGATTAGGGAGAAGGCCAAGTTGGTAGCGAAGGGATATAATCAAATAGAAGGAATTGATTTTGAAG
>NW_021324266.1:0-256 GCF_001605985.2 Dendrobium catenatum | reverse complement strand
CATTTTAATTTTAGTCTTAAAAACTCTGTGGTTGAAATTTTTTTTTTACAAAAACTTAAAAGAATCATTTTTATTTTGGTTCAACATAATTTTAAAAAGAGGGTTTAAAATTGTTTTAAAACTACCAATTCACCCCCCCTCTTGGTAGCCTTGGGACATTAATTTAGGCTTAACAACTTAATTACTAGACTCAACAAGTGGTATCAGAGCTTCTTTTCTAAATCATAAGTTTGAACTACTTTTTGATTAACGTAGA
>NW_021324265.1:0-1235 GCF_001605985.2 Dendrobium catenatum | reverse complement strand
CCATCTATTTCACCATCACTCTGAACAATAAATCCAAAATATCTAAAACGTGAACTCTTATTAATGACTTGATCGCCCAAAGTCACAATCTCCTCACTAGGTCTATTACTAATAAAATTACACTCCGTGAAGGAGGACTGAAGAAAAAATTTCAACGACCTTTGGTGATCGAGGCCAAGAGAACCCCGCCGAGGGAGCGCCTATTTAATATGGCGGAGAGAAGAGAAAGAAAGAAGATTCCACGTGGTGAATATCGGGGCGTGACACCTAAACCACATGTTCAGGGATCTGTCGCCGAAATGACCCGGTGGAAAGGAAAACAAGTTTGAAGGTCAAAGCCTCAAAGAAAAGAGAAAGAAAGAAAAAAAAAAGAAAAATTGATATCGGCGTAACACCTGGTGTAGCTTCCCGGAGATCCACCCTAACAACAAACAGCGTCAGAAATCGATCCCAAAGAAGGCCCACGACGGCGCCTATTCCGACGGTCGACACCTTAGAGAATCCTCTAAGGGATCTCGTCGCTCACTAACACCACCCAAAGAGTTAAACAACTTTGACCGAAGAAGTTTTCTTGCCGAATTAAGAACCGGAGATCCAGTGGCGTCGCCGCTCGGAGATCCGAGTACTATAAGAGGAAGAAGAAGAAGATATGGAAAAAGAAGAAGATGTAGAAGAAGAAGAAGAAGAAATGAACGACACCATGAACATGGAAGTCGTCTACATGGTGAGGCACACTAAGATCAATGATGAAGCCTATTATGACAATGGTGAAGGCGTGACCGTTGTCAACCTCCACCTAGGCAAGCACACCGGCGTCTCCATGAAGCTAGGTCCACTACTAGCAGAGGTGGTCATTCCCAAGGAGAGAACGAAGTGGAGGAAGTAGATGGGAATCTCCTCAATGATAAAAACACCACACTCGCCGACATGAGAAGGCAGATGAGGCGATAGATGAGAGTCAAAGACAGGGAAATCTCTCAGCTAAATGAAAAGATGACTGAGATGATGGCTCAAATGGGGGCAATGATGCAGATGATGCAGAGAACTGCCGCTATTGGTGCCATATCTAATTCTCCTGCCGATCCTCCAAACTTCCAAATGCCTCAAGTCTCAGTAGTACGGGGTGCTCCTGAGGGCAGTAATCAAGTCAATAACATTACCCTCCAACCCACTCTGCAGAACATTGCAAGTACTTCCGAACCTGTGACTGCTGCATAGTTGGAAGGGATTATCAC
>NW_021324264.1:0-387 GCF_001605985.2 Dendrobium catenatum | reverse complement strand
GCTCAGAATGGACCGATTTTGGTGTTGTTCGATTTGTGTCTTTGAGATGTTCAGTTTGACTATAAGTTTGCTTAATATTTAGTTTGAATAGTCATATATTTAATTTTGGAAATTTCCAACTTGAATATGCATCGAGATTTGTGATGGACCAAGGTGATTTTTGTTGACGTATCAATACTATAAATAGAGTAGTGACCTAAGTATCTGATATGTAATTATAAATAATTATACTTAGAAAGGAACTACAAGAAGATGTTTAGTAGATATCGCATATAATATCCCACATTATCTTACAGTGACACCAAAATTTAAAGAGTTCATTATTTGATCAAAAAAGAAGGTGATCGTATGAAGGGTTTTTCAAATTAAATAGGAGATTGCATAAAA
>NW_021324263.1:0-202 GCF_001605985.2 Dendrobium catenatum | reverse complement strand
AAGCCTCGCCGGAGTTTAGTTGCACCACTGCGGAAGACCCGACGTCCTGCTGAAGACCAGACGTCCTGCTGAAGACCCGACGTCCTGCTTAAGGCCCGACGTCCTGCTGAAGACCAGACGTTCTGCTGAAGACCCGACGTCCTGCTGAAGACCTGACGTCCTGCCTAAGGCCCGACGTCCTGCTGAAGACCCGACGTCCCGC
>NW_021324262.1:0-296 GCF_001605985.2 Dendrobium catenatum | reverse complement strand
CTAAAAGGTACCAATTGCAAGTCAGCATTTGATCTTTTAGTTGCATCACTTATTAGATGATCCATGCAATGATATAATCCCAACTTTATTTCAGGGTTTGTATACTTATTCTCTGCATATTGATACAGAGGGTTTAGGTAGTAGCCAACGGCATGCAAGTGTCGGTAAAGCTGTAGTTCCCACCTATCATCAATAATATTCTAAATTTCCCTAAAGCTTCCCTCACTGCCTTCAAAGTTGGAGACAATCATCTCTTTGGCTTCATCCATAGCATTATAGATGAAACTCATTGCAGG
>NW_021324261.1:0-579 GCF_001605985.2 Dendrobium catenatum | reverse complement strand
TCTAAATAACTATTTACATCATACTAGACAAGTTTAGATTTGAACTGATAGTACTGTACGAATTCAAATCATATTATACAAAATGTGACAACTAACTTGACTTTTTAGAGTTTCTTGAAGCCCAATGCTTAAGAAAGTTTTTGTGATTCTCTTTATAATTATAAGTTGATTGTGGGATTGCTGAAAGAACTCTAAGAGAATAGCTTTTGAGAAATCCAGGGCTTGAGAGGATGGAGAAGGTGAGGTTGAGTGTAAGGGAGAAGAAGTGTTAGAAGATTATAAGGTTGCTCTGGGCTAGCTACACCCTTACTCTTGTGGCCTTGGTGAGTCATGAAGTATCTCTTGGGAGAGAGGCTTCTAGGTCAAGTCCTTCAGGTACTCTACTTCTCTAAGAGGAAAAAGGAGCTAAGATTCTCTACTTTCTCTAGGAGGGAGAAAAAATGTGTCAAGGTCTGCTACCATCACCGAAATAATGACATAGCGTATGGTACTTCGCCGTATCAAGTTTGGTGAAAGTGAGTCTGTAAGGTATCTTCAATTTTTGAAAACTTTTCAATTTCTGAAAACTTTTCAAGATAG
>NW_021324260.1:0-297 GCF_001605985.2 Dendrobium catenatum | reverse complement strand
TAAAAGAAATGATATATATGAATATTTCAGGAGTTCATTCCCTTATGGTACTGGCTGGGGACGCCGTACTCGTGCACGAAAATGGAAAAGGAAAAGGCTATGGAAATGAAAAAAGATTATGGAAATGAAAAAAAAAAGGAAATCAAATGGAAAAGGTTGTACCTTTGGGTACTTTGAGACGGTGCTCCTGTACAAAGCAAATGGAAAGAAAAGAAATATGAATGAAACATTAAAGCTACAAAATATTTTATATTATTTTAAAAGAAATTATTCAGAGATGTATAAAGTATTGAAAAG
>NW_021324259.1:0-309 GCF_001605985.2 Dendrobium catenatum | reverse complement strand
TAAACTTGCTTAGCATGTGATAACGCCCTTTTGGAAAGGTTTGAATCCTTGAGTTAACTGTATTGACCAATCAATAGGTTAAGGGAGCCTGAGGTTGCATGGGGGGAGTAAGTGTTGCAAATGGGAGGGAGCCCAAGCCTAAGGCCAGTGTATTTGAGGTCAAAGGAGGTAGTTGACTATTTCAAAGAAGGGTTTAAAGGCCTTGTTGACTGGGTTTGACCAGTCAAAAAGGTTAAAATTGATGATGTGGCACTTGGGGAAGTGGGGAATCATTTGGCATAATTTAAACAAGGGTCAAAGGTCAAGGGT
>NW_021324258.1:0-387 GCF_001605985.2 Dendrobium catenatum | reverse complement strand
TTTAAGTTGCTCTAAGATATATGATTTCCCAACGCTTAAATTTAATGACATAATTTTAATAAAATGATATTATTCTGTGCCTCAATATATGCTATATCCAATATAACATTCAATTATAAATTACTTATGATGTCTCATACAATTTCAATTGTAAATAACTAATCTCCAATGAAATTTCTAAAAATCTCAAGTACATATGAGAATTTACATAAGATATTTTTCTTCAAGTAAAAAAATTATTTCATAAATTTAAAATTTCAAGAATTTTCCACCTTAAATATAACATAGGTTCTACTTCAATCTTCATATATATACATAATCAATCTATTATAATAAATACCTTAACAAAATATTGTTGCAACCCATGACCCCGAGTTTGAGATTTTG
>NW_021324257.1:0-292 GCF_001605985.2 Dendrobium catenatum | reverse complement strand
CTTTATTCCTTAAGCTTGCTCACGCGTTTGAAACCACTCATGAAAGCCCTTTCACCTTCAGTGATGCTATCTCTCTCTATGTCCCTCGAAGATCTCTCTATCTCCGTTGAAGAACTGCTTAAAACTTATCATTTTCAAAACCCCTTCATCTTTGTCGTTGCTATCTCTCTTAGTCTCACTTAAAGATTGGACACATCTTCATCTTCAATTGAAGATCTCTCCTCTTTCAAGCTAACTTGATTCTGATAATTTTTTTTTTTATCATTACACTTTTTATCACCTCTTCATTACC
>NW_021324256.1:0-294 GCF_001605985.2 Dendrobium catenatum | reverse complement strand
GATGCATGAAAAACCCTCGGCGAGTCCGAGCTTACTTTTTAGGACCGATTAGAGTTTCTATGTTTTCTTAAAGATTTTATTTAATTAAAGTAGAAAAAGTTTTTTGACAAACCCCTAAGAGCATAAATCCGGATTCCAGGCTAAATCAAAAGCGGCATACAGAAAAAAAGACTAGAAAAACATGCATTTCTACTGCACAATCAATTTAAATCAATCAATTAAATTAAATACATCAAATTGAATGTCCATAGGCAAGGTTGCCTTGCTTATTACAAACCAGGGTCTGCTGAAAGT
>NW_021324255.1:0-1377 GCF_001605985.2 Dendrobium catenatum | reverse complement strand
TTCAAGATTTGCATGTCATGGCATACCAAAAGCTTTTAGGGAGCTACAACACCTCAACAAACCAGGAATGAGAGAGGGAACAATTATATATATTTGCTATTATGGAACAATCTCCAAGAGCGTATATATTCTCACACCCAAGGACTCTAAGCCATTGGACAGTTTCCAAGACACGCATGTTACCCTGCAAACAAAAAGTAACAAGCGATAAAATATTTTTTCTAAGGAATGCCCAGATAATAATCTCCAAAAACTATCTCGAGATGAGTTCAGAGGATGGCCCCAATAGAAATTACTTGATCAATTTGCTTCATAAAACCCAAAATTATTAACTTCTCCCGTAGATGAGTTTGTCATTGTAATAGAATCACCATGCAGTTTTACAACTTTGATGTTTGTTTTTACATCGATGCCATCCCACTGGAACTTTTCTTCAGTAAATTGAGTGATCTTCCTGTCAAACCTACTCAAGGAAACACAATTATAAGCATAATCTAGAAACCCACCATAACCATAGAAAAATAATGCACAAGACATAGCCACTAACTAAAATTTTAGTCGGCTTCTCCTCTTATATAATGATTGAGAGTTATACAAAAAAATAGAAAATTAATTGGAGTAGATTATAGATTAAAATAAGAGCTTCCACTTACATAGTCAAGATATGTTCTCCTGCTTTAATCAATGATATCTTTACCAATTCTAGAGCATTATGGTACAACTTAGACAAATCTTCTTATACAAAGTCATGAAGCTTTGCAAAAAATTCAACACCAGTTGGACCACCACTAATTACCACAAAATGAAGACTCTTCTTCCTCTCTTTTTCACTAAGGTTTGGCACGCTTGCTCTCTCAAAGCAATTCATCACACTTCTACGGATTCTCTGAGTATCTTCAATTTCTTTCCAAACATTTATACTTCTTATTAAAATTTGATATTCCTTTTTTGTTGAATTTTAAAAGCCGGTGTAATTAACTTTCAACTAAAAATAAAAGCTTTGTTTGGGACACTGCAGACCTATGATAACCTTAACCCAATTATGATGTATTAGTTGTACTTTTCATTATAGAATCCCACCTCATCAGTTATTTTTAAATTAGCCTCAAAATTGACGAAATACTAGACCTATTTCCTATAATTAGACAAAAAATATACCTTCAGAAAGTGACAGTGCTCAGAGACACCAGGAGTATTGAATGTATTTGGCATAGCTCCAAGAGAAACCACCAAATAGTCATAATCAAGTTCAAATTCACCGTTGACATCCCAGTTTGCGAATGGTAGATCTACATAGTACTTTTTTGTTTCTTGGATCAATATTATAACATTGAGCCTCGGAAAATTGGATTGTCCTAGTTTTCTAGAAAAATCAAA
>NW_021324254.1:0-233 GCF_001605985.2 Dendrobium catenatum | reverse complement strand
AATCCTTTTTTGGATACCATATTAGAGGGAAAATAGCATGATTAAATTCTCAATAGAATGGATGCCTATAGATAGACAAATACAAATGAAGACTAGAAAAGATAGTGGAATATTCTCAATTAATAGAATATATAACATAATAATCTGATTATAAATTTTCCAATTTGATAAATCTTTATGATGACTATTTTTAATCAACTAAAAGTTGAGGGATTGCTTGAAGAGATACTTGA
>NW_021324253.1:0-371 GCF_001605985.2 Dendrobium catenatum | reverse complement strand
ATTCTGATATCATTAAGACCTTCAAATATCTGACAAACGGCCCACGATCAAGGGATTCAATATCGGTCGTCCATCCGAACCACTCCATATTTGCCCTTGATCATCATCTTATTTATGGGTCATGTCATCCTCAAAAAATTATAAATAGCCCCACATTTCTCTTAGGAGAGGACCCAAGCAAGAAGAAGAAGAGAAGGAGAAGAATAGGAGGGAAGAAACTCCTCGACCACCGCCGGAATTCTTCCCGATTTCAACGGGACGCCGCAATTCTGCCCGACTTCCACGGGATGCCGAAATTTTGCCCAAGTAATGCCAAAGTTCTGCTCGACTCCGAAACTCCGCCCAAGTGACGCTGGAATTATTCCCAACTT
>NW_021324252.1:0-205 GCF_001605985.2 Dendrobium catenatum | reverse complement strand
CCTCTATAAACAGATGAACATTTTCAAGAAAGAAGTGAGATATTGGAGTCGAATAACAGGGTGGTTGGAAGAGAACCATAAGATAATGCAGAAGGCATCTAAAGCAAAGACATAGGTACTATGGATGCATGTGATAGGGTTAGGGTTTGCAGAAGTGGGCAACTGGGTCTGATGTAGACAAGAGATATAGGGAGCCTATATCTCT
>NW_021324251.1:0-243 GCF_001605985.2 Dendrobium catenatum | reverse complement strand
AATTAGAAAGATTAAAATCCAAAAATATTCATTTTTTCTCCTCATTTTTTTTATTTTTTTTGACTATTTTTTCTTTTGTTTTATTTTTTGAGGGTCTTGATCATCACCATCTTTTCCTTTAATTCAATTCCTAGTAACATCATCCTGGCCGATACCATTATCGTCCTGGACGATATGACAAATTCTGTTCAAAATCCATCTGCTTACCTTTTGTTTGTAAAACCTAAACTCATCATCCCGAAC
>NW_021324250.1:0-238 GCF_001605985.2 Dendrobium catenatum | reverse complement strand
ACTCCAGAATCTAAACTACTGGAGGAAATCACCTTCAACTGCAAACGTTCCATATCACGAATCAGAAAATTATCAGAAGTGAGCTGATGTTGACCTGCTGTACAAAACAAAAAAAGAGAGAAAATCAAATCCTTACCTGCCCACTGCCAAGGCCACGACGCACGTCGCCTGCACGCCGAAGCACATCGTATCCTGCACGTTGCTCCCACGTCGCCTACACGACGCTCTCGCGTCGTTA
>NW_021324249.1:0-443 GCF_001605985.2 Dendrobium catenatum | reverse complement strand
ATGTCCATTAGGTAGCATGGATGGGAAGCTAGAAGTGGACATGGTCCTCACTAAAATATCCATGTTGGCAATTGCCAGATAGGCTCCCCACTCAACATTCTTAGAAGGCACGACGATGAGGTCGCCTTGAAGGCAAGCTAGTGTTAAATAGGTCCTCGTTATAATGAGGAGAATAAGAGAAAGTAATTTATAGAGTCTTCACTCATAAAAATATCAAAAGACAAAATTCCCAAAAAGTATAATTCACCTAAATATTTTAGAATGCATAAGCTTTTTAAGGTATATGCACACCAAAAAACTCACAAATCATATGCCTCAGAAGGTACTTATATACAAAAAATCTAAGAAGGCATAAGGTGCATGAGGGATATGATCATCCAAATATATTAGAAGACTTAAGCAAAAAAAAAAAAGGTACATAACAATTTCAAAAGTTATAGGTT
>NW_021324248.1:0-324 GCF_001605985.2 Dendrobium catenatum | reverse complement strand
TCTACTGCGGCCTTTCTTATGGCGTGTTGAGTAGACAGAACTGTCAGCGATCCGGCCATATTTGGGCATGTTGGATCCGACTTTTTACACCCATTCAGACTTCAGACTCGAGCTATGGGAAATATGCTCCCCAATACTGACTCTTCTGAAATTAGTAGATTTGAAGTCATCCTTTGTGGTTGAAAATTTGGAATCTACGTATATTTGGTAGGTGTTCAAGACTGCTCTTTTCCACTGGAATTTTGATTCTCTGGTCAATTAGGAGAGTCTTGTAAACTATGACCCCTAGAACTCGTTGAATCAAATCAACTTTCATTCTTCCTG
>NW_021324247.1:0-494 GCF_001605985.2 Dendrobium catenatum | reverse complement strand
CGTCCGGGGCCTGCTGGATATGCATAATAGTGCGGTACTGGTCAATATGCTCGTAGGGGTCTGAAGTTCCATCATACAAATCAATATTCGGGAGTTTGAATCTTGCCGGAGTGGGGTATTGGAGGACAGCTTTGGTGAAAGGTGATGACTCCTGAATGTCTTGTCGGCGAAGGGACTGTCTGATACCCCCTGTGGGGAACTCCTCTCGGACTAGCCTCCGTAACTCATGACGTAGAGTATTGCGGGGGAGTTCAGTGACGTGCTGGTCGTCCAAGTCCTCGGGGACGTCCAGAGGCATATGCTGCCAGTGGCACGTGCGTGAAGGATGGGTAGAGCTTGCTGTGTCAGCAAGTTCATTTTCTGGGCATGTCAGAGGGCGTATTCTTGGCGGTGGAAGGGGGACTTCCACATGAAGAACATCTTCAAAACCTGACTTGTCTCAGGGGAGGAGAATGTTCTCCTGAGGTACTAGTGCTGGTCCTCGAGTCTCCCTT
>NW_021324246.1:0-200 GCF_001605985.2 Dendrobium catenatum | reverse complement strand
CTCTCAACCTTTCTTATAAATACCCCTCCCACCGTTTAACATTTCGCGCCGCTTCACTGACCTGAAAGAAAATCAGATCGCCGGAAAATTTTGCCGACGGCCTCTTGTCTTTGTCGCTGTCTCTCAATCCAATTTCTTACCTCGCACAACTCAACCTCTAGCTGTCCATCAATCCAGTTCCCCTTTCGCCTTCAATCCCT
>NW_021324245.1:0-1193 GCF_001605985.2 Dendrobium catenatum | reverse complement strand
GCATACCTTATGTCAATCACCATTTAGATTAAATTTTTAAATAAATTTCATACAATTACCTACATTTCTCGCATATTTCTTCTTCACTTTTTGTTGTTGTCAAAAAGGGGGAGAAATTATTGTGTTTGTATGTTTTGTTGTGGTCTTGTAATTTTTTTTATAAATTTTTTTTATTATTTTATTTTTTTTGTAGTTTGTTATTAAAATTTTTTAAAAACAAAAAATTGTGTTCTATGGTTCAAAATGCCTCCTTATTTTTATATATATATCAATTCAGGGGGATTTTAGGAGATTTGTTTAAATTGAAATCATACAAACAATAATCATTTTGCCATCACCAAAAAGAGGGAGATTGTTAAGATAGTTGCTATTTGCATGCTTTACATTTCTGCAACTTATGTAGTTTTGATGATTCTAAACATTATTGTTCAAATGTATAATTATCTCCTAACAATTTTAGAAGAATTATATTTGCTCTTGTGTATACTAACATTTCAGGAAAAATGAACTCCAGACTACGAAGACTTCAAATTAAATTCAGCATGAGATACTTTGTTAAATTTGAAGCTTGCACTTTTCTTTGAAATTAAATTGAAAGAAAGTGATTGTAATTTGAGTGAATAAAAATATGCACACACACATAAGGAGATCATATAAAATTTATACTGATCGTACGGGACGATATCAGTTCGTACTAGACGATCAAATAGTTATCTCCTATTGAGCACATGAAACGAATAGGAACTTGCTCGAAAAAAAATTTCCAAGTCCTATTCGTCCAGGACGAATGTAATTATCGTCCAGGACGATTGGTCCTCTGGAAAATTTTCGTCCACACGAAAATAAATTATCGTTCGTGGCGATTGGTCCTCTGAAAAATTTTGTCCAGACGAAATTAAATATCGTCCAGGACGATCTGGTCTCTGGCAAATTTTTGTCCAGACGAAATAAAATTATCGTATATGGCGATTGGTCCTCTTGAAAATTTTCATCCAGACGAAATTAAGAATCGTCCAGGACGATTGGTCATCTGTAAAAATTTCGACTAGACGAACAAATTTTCGTCCAAACGATTAACTGACTTAGAACAGTTTTCAGCAGTTTCTAGAACCGACCTTGTAATAATCGTTCGTACCGGACGAACCTAATTTGTACGGGATGATCAGCTGTACGAAGACATTTCGTACACATAT
>NW_021324244.1:0-451 GCF_001605985.2 Dendrobium catenatum | reverse complement strand
TTGGCATTTAGTAATTTCTTATTGTTGAAATACTCATAATACTCAACGATCTCAAAATGCATATCATATGCTACTATGCTAGCTTAAGTTATTTCATAATACATTTAAATAACAAACATATAATGCGACTGTGCATTTTACTCACTGCTATCTTCGTTCTCCACTAACTTGACATCTCTGCTATGTAATTACTAAAGGGTTGTTTAGTATTTTACTTAATCTATTTCTCTCGTTATAAGTGAATTAATCACTGTAACAGAGCAAAGGCAATAGAGAAAACATTCATGGAAACTCTTCTCATCGTTTTCTTGTATTTGTTATAGCTTGCTTGTGTTTTTGCAGGTGTAGTGACTTTAACATGGCTAACCAACAAACTTAGCTCTAGGGTGAACCGCAAGGTTTCAGAATTAAAAAAAAAACATTCTGGGCTTTAGTGGCGGTTATAACCGCC
>NW_021324243.1:0-525 GCF_001605985.2 Dendrobium catenatum | reverse complement strand
TGTATCTTTGTTGTTTTCTTCTTCTACTAGTGGAATATCAATCTTGCTTTGAGTTTTCTTTCCAATTTCCTCTGAAATTCTGCTGTAAACAGCAGATTTGCTGTGTTTTTCTGCTGTGGACAGCAGTTTCCATCGGATCTACTTCAATTTTGTGAGAAACACTTGAGAATCCAAGTGTTTCCTATCAATGTAAGCCCTAACTCAATTAAAAATGGGCATTCTCATGGATGTAAAATCCTTAATCAAATTCAAGCTTCACAACATAACCCTTAACTTGAGTTTAATTCAGGCCAAGTCCTATGCTTACATGCTCACCAAATTAATTAAACATCAAAGTAATAATAAATTGAGATTTATATAATCACCTCGGCCTACCCTAGATCCCTGAAAGAAGACAACCAATGACTACAGATCAGATTCTCTGGACGTCATGGTCTGTAGTCCTTTAAAGTTGGTAGATTGCGATCACTATTATTCTCGAGATGAATGAATAATAAGATCTTGATAGGATCTACCTCCATCCCT
>NW_021324242.1:0-275 GCF_001605985.2 Dendrobium catenatum | reverse complement strand
TCATACATGTTTATTAGCGTATATATTCTATATTTTGAAACTCTCTTATGTTATGAGAACACATTTCAAAATTCCCCTGTTAGACTGGGGGCATTTTAAATATTTATTCGGGTCGACATCGCGCTGCGTGCCGAGATCCCCGAATAAATATTTAAAATTTCAAGATTCCAATTCTATCCTGCCCTAAAATGTCCCTGTGAGACAGGGGGCATTTTAAATATTTATTCGGGTCGACATCGTGCTGCATGCCTAGATCCCCGAATAAATATTTAAAA
>NW_021324241.1:0-261 GCF_001605985.2 Dendrobium catenatum | reverse complement strand
ACAAACAATGGTGGCCTGCGGTGGAGGAGCTAATGGGGGAAGGTGGCCGGCGGCCAAGAGGGGGTGGGATCGAGTGAAGATGAATCCGGTGGCCAAACGAAGAGTGGAGAGGAGAAAGATGGAACAAAACAAAAGATAAAAGATAAAACAATGCAAAGAGAAAACCACGAACCCTTGGCCGGCGGCTTGGGTGGAGGATGGGGATGTCGACAAGGAGAAAATGAAAGATAACGAAAAGAATAAAACCACGAACCCGGCCGT
>NW_021324240.1:0-229 GCF_001605985.2 Dendrobium catenatum | reverse complement strand
ATTTCTGGGTTCGACCCGAACCCGACCCGTGACCCGAAATTGACACCCCTACCTTGGACGACAGGGTTTTTGGTTCATATTCAATGCAGCTGTTTCTTTCTTTGCAACCAGGGGTTTGCTATATTACCGGCAATTCATTTTGACTGAGCACGTCTTCCCCTTGGGTAAACCTGTCAAGTTCTTTCTTTTTGCTCAGTTTTTTTTTTTTTATGTGTATATGGTTACTCAG
>NW_021324239.1:0-463 GCF_001605985.2 Dendrobium catenatum | reverse complement strand
GCATTTGATATCATTAATTAAAACTTATTGTTAAAAAGATTTATTGGCGAAGGTATCACAATATAATTTGTAAAATGAATTTGTTGTTGCATTTCTAAAATGACTATTTAATCAATGCCAATTAGAGTTTATATGGCTATTTCAACTTCTCTATGGGGTTGAGATAATGATTTCCTCTCTTTCCCTACCTTTTCTCATTTCTCATGGATACCATCTCTTATATCATGGATGATCTTTATTATAAAGAGCTTTGTCATCCAATAAAAAATGAATACACTCATTCCTCATCATAAATATGCAGATGGCCTTGTCATTTTTGGAATAACAAGCATTGCATTTATGGTACACCAGATATAATTTCTTGCTAATTTTTATAACCTATCTAGTCTTAAGGTGAATTTTGACAAGAGTGATGTTACATTTGCTATTTCTATCTCTAATGATGCTACCCTCTCTATTTTAT
>NW_021324238.1:0-629 GCF_001605985.2 Dendrobium catenatum | reverse complement strand
ATACTTTAAAGAAAAATTTTCATTTCGGTTCAACTCATTTTAAAATAGGGATTTAAATTTTTAAACTACCAATTCACCCCCCCCCTATTGGTAGCCTTGGGAAATTAACTTAGGTCTAAAAACCTATTTACTAGACTCAACAAAACCAACTTTATCATCCAGGATGATAGAAATATCGTCCTGGCCGATTAGCACAAATTTCACTCAATCAGCTCAGACGATTTGAGACGATTAGAAGATTTTTGTTCATATCATCCAAGATGATAAGATATCATCATGTACGATTAGTATATTTTGTTAAATATCTTCTAGACAATCGCACTAAAAGGATGTTCTGATGATGGAAAAATAGCTTGATCATCCAGGTCAATGTCACGATCGTCCCGGACAATTAGTTCAAAATCGTGAATATTATCCAGACCATCACCCTGAACAGAAGGTGGCCAATATTGATCGTCTAGGAACAACTAAGGTTTTTAGAACTGATCATCCCGACCGATTTGGAGATCGGCAAGGATGATTTGATCGAGAAACCAAACCTTAATTGCTTTCCTTAATAACCAGATTAAGTTAGGCATAATTATGTTTCATCGTCCAGGATGATGTCCTAGATAATTATTAGGAAAGTT
>NW_021324237.1:0-322 GCF_001605985.2 Dendrobium catenatum | reverse complement strand
TCAGAATCTGACTTCTGGGCTTCCTGAATCCTTGGAAATAAGGAAGACTGAATACTCATCTGAGCCAAATCCAAATCACTGGAGGAAATCACCTCCAACTGCAATCGTTCCATGTTTCGAATCAGGAAATCATCAAAAGTAAGCTGCAAACCTGATAATCCATAAGATTTCCTGCTCAGAGCGTCCGCTATCACATTAGCCTTTCAAGGCTGATACTGAATGGTCAAATCATAATCCTTGATCAACTCGAGCCATCTTCTCTGCCTCAAATTCAGATCCTTCTGGGTAAAAATGTACTTCAGGCTCTTATGATCAGTAAAAA
>NW_021324236.1:0-516 GCF_001605985.2 Dendrobium catenatum | reverse complement strand
TCGGTGTCGATTTGAGAGCCCGATGCGGCGATATTGTGTACCAGATTCTTGATCCGCATTAGGTATTGTTGCATATTGGAGTTGCTCATCTTAATGTTATGAAGTTCGTTATTGAGTTGTATGACTCGAGAGCGAATGTTGGGTTGCATTCTTCTTTCAAGAATATGCCAGACTTCGTGGGCAGTGGAGGCGGTAAGAACGTATGGTAGGATTGCTTGTGAAATGGTGGAGAAGAGCGTCGAGATAAGGTTGCGGTCGATCAAGCTCCACTTGAAGAATGCACTGCTGGAGTGATCGGAGGGGCAAGAAGCCGCTCCTGTTAGGAATCCAGCGAACCCGTTCGCCGAGATGCTGCAGGATATGGATACGCCATATATGGTAATTCTCTGTAGACAGAAGGTTGGGAACGAGAGTTTTGAGGTTGGAGATCAGAAACTTCAGAGGCGTCTGTGAGACCTCGTTCCCTTACTGTTCCTCTTTGATTTGGATTTTTCCTCTCAGGATCGTCCAGGACGA
>NW_021324235.1:0-234 GCF_001605985.2 Dendrobium catenatum | reverse complement strand
CCCGAGGCATTCCTCCACTTCAACCATCCAACTTGAAAATTCATGTTGTTATAGATGTTTATTAATATATATAGATGTGTATGTTCGTGTCTACTAGAAAGTAATATTTTAATTTAACTCGCTAATCATCTAGTATAATGAAGACTATATCATTTCAAAGAAATTAAACTCATAAAGGCAACATCATATAAAAACAAATAGAACATCAACTAGTTTTTTTTAATGATAGTATCA
>NW_021324234.1:0-538 GCF_001605985.2 Dendrobium catenatum | reverse complement strand
CTTTCCTCCATGAATGATGCCATATTTTTGGGGTTTTTCATTTTTTGACTCAATAAAAAAAAGACTTAAAAATTAAAACCTAAACTTAGACTCACAATTCTTTTACGACTCAAAACTCACAAAACTCTCGACAAGACTTGACTTGACAACTCAATTTGACCAACACACAAACCTATGACTTCCTAACTTGCTCTAATACCAATTGATGCGGGCGAAAAATATAGGGAGCCTATACCCTTCGCCCACAAAAGACACGACGGACTTCTAACGACGAAAAATAGAGAAAAGACTAGAAAAGAGACGAACAAACTAAAGGGAAGAACAAACTCTTACAACTAAAAAGACGAAAGAAATTACAACGACGACTTACAAACAACACGACAGACACCCTAAAGTTGCTGCACTTTGAGAAGAAGGATACAGGTGGAGTGGCACTTGCGGAGAGACGAAGAGATTAGAAGCCCGAGAAGAAAGGGTGGAAAGAGCCCGCAGGATTTCTGAAGGGGATGAGGAAAGAAGGTTGGAAAGAGCCCACAGG
>NW_021324233.1:0-389 GCF_001605985.2 Dendrobium catenatum | reverse complement strand
TGATCGCATAAACATGAATCCACTTGTGTCCAAAGTCACCTACTTGATTATAACTACAAAATCATTTGATGAAGCCCAAGTCATCATGGACTATATTTAAAATCTTTCCAAACTTAGACTTCCACATCATAAGATAAAGAAAAATTTTGCTTTAGGACATCTAGTTTACTACATCCTAGAAAAGAAGTATAATTTGATCCATCCTGATCCTCCCACAAAACTACTTTTTTACTTCACTAATGCCTCTTTTTAGGCACTTTTTGGGAGAGATAAGAGTTTTGAGAGTGATGATTTAGAGGAAGGAGGGGAAGCTCCTACTCCAGCTTCTACACCTGGACTTGATAAGATTTTCTACTAGGAAATGGTTTAGCACTTTGATAGGTTAGAGA
>NW_021324232.1:0-232 GCF_001605985.2 Dendrobium catenatum | reverse complement strand
TCTCTTGCTCTCTCTCTCACTCTCTCGCTCTCTCTCTCTTACTCTCTCTCACTCCCTCTTACTCTCTCTCTCTCTCTTGCACTCTCTTGCTCTCTCCCTTGCACCTTCTTGCTTTCTCTCTCTCTTTCTCTTTTTCTCTCTCTCTCTGTCCACTCTCTCTCTGTTCCTCTTTCTTTCTTTCTCTATATTCTCTTGCTCTCTCTCTCTCTCTTCCTCTATCTTGGTTTCTGTA
>NW_021324231.1:0-792 GCF_001605985.2 Dendrobium catenatum | reverse complement strand
GAACTTTTTTTAGGACATTTTTCATCTTAACTTTTTTTACTGCGAGGATTTCTAGTTACTCTTTGCTCAATTGTTGGTTTGTTAAAGGTCATGTCAGAAATGTGATTCCCTCTCTTATCCTTTGGTTCCTTTGGTTGGAGAGAAATGATTCTCGTTGCAATGGTGTTTCTATGAATTACCAGAGAAATATCCATAAAAGTAAGGATAAAGTGGTTGCTCTTTACTCTGCTAACTTACTTTCTTTTAAGAACAATTTATTTACTTATTCTGCTTTTGGCATTAATTTGAAAGTGAATAATTGGCATAAGATGATGAGGTGTATTACTTAGATGAAGCCTCATCCTATATTTTTTTAAAAGTTGAATGTGGCTAGTGTTATTGAGATTGGGCATTATTGTTGGTTGTGGTGGTGTCATTAGAGATCATAATGGCATCTACATATTGGGTTTTACTGGTCCTGTTGCTAGTGGTGATGTTAACTTTGCTATCTCCTATGCGGTGCTTCATGGCATAACACTTTGTGCTAATATTTATCAATTTAATGTCATGTTGGAGGTGAGTTCTTTTTTTACTACAATTTTCTTCATGATAAGGAGGATAGGATTTGTTCTTCTACCTTGTTTTACATTCAGAGTGGCATTAGGGATATCTTGAGCACTCTTAACTTTTCTTTTTCTATCATTTTGGATGATGGGAATGTGTGTGCTCAGTCTATTGGAAGTTTGGGTTGTGAGTTTAAGGTTATGACTAAGCTGTCATTTTCTCAACTGCCATTATTTCTTAAAGGCCTCT
>NW_021324230.1:0-206 GCF_001605985.2 Dendrobium catenatum | reverse complement strand
CCTCTCATCAAAAGCCATTCCAGCAACCAAAAGCTCTCAAAAACCTCCTCCAGATCTTCCTCTAGCACTTCCAAGCTTTCCCCCACCGAATCCAAGCCTCCAAAGCCTCATTGGTGAAGAGAGAGGAATCTAGAGAGAGAATCAGGTTATTCACAAATAACTTCCAATACAGCTAGATCCAGCTCCTGAGGCCTTCTACAAAGTTG
>NW_021324229.1:0-1064 GCF_001605985.2 Dendrobium catenatum | reverse complement strand
ATAATTTATGAAATAATAATAGCAAGTTCTCCTTGAAGTTTATATGTAAATGAATATGATCATATTATACTTTTAAGAAAAAAGAAATAAATTAATTAACAATTAAGATTTTATGTTCTTATTCATTCATTTCTGTTTATTCTTAATATTACGATTACCATAGTAACATATCCCAAATAATTAAATAGTAAATTTACAACATTAATAATTTTAATTACTCTTAAACATCCAGCTCCATTACAATACCAATTTCAGTTTGCATGCATATCGATATCATCCGTCTTTTGCATAATTTTATTTAAATTTACTTCATTTTAATTTAAATTAAAATTCTTTTTAATAATTTTATTATTTTTTTCTAAAACAACTTTTTAATACAATTTTCTTAAAGACAACAAAATTAGACAAAGATATCATTTGGGATAACTTTCTTGCTACCTTAAACATCTTTCTAATAAAAAATGGTATTTTTTTAACTAAAATCTTACTTTAAAAAACAATAAGAAAATCATCCCAAACAAAACCAAAGCATTAATTTGATCTTGCGATGGATCAAAATGCCTAAACATAAGAATGCTTTTTCAGACGTAATGCCTGAAAATCTCTAATTAAAAGAATAATCTTATTGAAATAGCTCAATTAGAGACATTCATAATATTTCGATCAAAGTTTCGTTGGTATAGGTTCCTTAATGTTTCAAGCTTACTATTTTTTGAAACGACATTTTAATATAAAAAATTTTTGCCTAAAATTTTTTAGAAAATATAGAAAATAATAAGAAAAGTATCCCAAATAAAGCCTAAAAATGGTGCGGCAAACAGTAAAGCTTCGCTTGGGAACGTTTTTTTACTGCTGCTTAAATCAGCTTTCTAGTACAAAAGTTAAAATTTTTATACTGCCATCCCAAACAAAGCCTAAGATGCGACCCGTAATTTCCAAGTGGCTATCAGGTTGTGCTGAGGATTATTTATAACATAAAATATTGGCCTGCAACCTAAAGTTGATTAAGTTGAAGAAAATAATAAAGCTTCACGTAACGCAAAAATAAAATAAAAACAGGTTGC
>NW_021324228.1:0-549 GCF_001605985.2 Dendrobium catenatum | reverse complement strand
TAAAATCCATCCACTATCTGCAATATTTTGCAAAGGTAGATAAAATGAAATTTACTTCAACTTATATAAAGCGAATGCCTACTCAAAAATATAACTAGGATCCATTCTTAAATAATCTCCTGTCAGTAAGCACGTGGTACGTGTCAACTAACTGGCCGTTTCACTGCCAAATGGCACGACAAGATAAACGGTTATGACCCGGGGCCCTCTGAACCAAGTGGTTTTGCCGTAAAATGGCACCACGAAATACTGATTATGGCCATAGCCAATATGCATCTTAGTGGCATCAAATCCTTGAGATGTGAATTAATAATATATGATCGATATGGCACAAAGCTCTTTGTTAGCAAAGGTGGATTCAAATTTGTCCCCTTGGACAAATATACACCCTAGGTATACAAGGAACCCTCGGACGAACCAACCCATGGCTGCCGATAAGGATCCTTCTGTCAAGTTGGGCGACTACCTCCTATGACTAAGTAGAACAGGGACCATGATGGACCTGGACGACAAAACCATGAGATCTTGATCTGGTCCATCATCCATTCC